>NC_143402.1:54659686-54839716 GCF_052110815.1 Crocodylus siamensis
TCTGTTCAACTACCTCTAGGCTTCTGCAAAGTATTCAAAGAAAGCATCATTGCTCTTTTCATCGAAATTCAAGAAATTTCTCTGCATTTCAAGTCAGAGCACAGGATAATCCTGCCAGGAGCCCTCCCACAGTAGCAGGAGGTATTGGCATGTCCTCATCAGATGGGTCTATGCTACCTCAGGGAGTCACCCTAGCACGGAGCTGCTAACCAGCCAAGGCCATGGTTTCAAAAAGCACTCTGCTCCCTATAGAGAGGCCAGAAGTGTTGATGTAAAAATCACGGTTCGTTTCTTTGGAGGCTCAATGAATATTAATGATCTTTTAGGCACACATTGTTGGTGATACAAAAGGTATATATTTGCAAATAGGGTCAGAGAGAGAAGACAAAAGATCAAAACCCTCTGCCTGCGGGGAACACTTCTCAGCAGGCTTTTATCCCCTCTCTCTTGAGCACGTGTACAGAAGCAGGAACTCTTACAACTCATTTCCGGTTCATACAAACATGTATGTGAATATGTCACATCATACATCGCATGTGTATTATAATTAACTACTTAAGTATGTGGGGCGGATAGGCTTATATGCATTAGCTTATTACGCGTGCTTAGAAAGAACTTCAGGTTACAAAAGGTTCAAGCTCAAGGCTAAGATGGCAATTATTCTTATCTAGCCTAAGAAATGTGGGAGCCATGAAAGAAAGTGTGATTTAGTGTAACAAAGAGATAGTAAATTTGCAGAACAAAGAGAGAGTGATACCTTAGTACAAAGAGCCCTTAGTAGCTTTTTTTTTCTTTCAATCTCCAACCGCCCCCCCCCTTCCACCAAGGAGACAAGGAGAGCTAGCAGCTGTGTTTTTCTAACAACACTATTAATAATGCATTTTTAATAATATTTCTAACAATATCCCCCCTCAAGATGCTTTCTGCTCTTTACTTCATTTGGGCATATCAAGATAATTACGAGGAATTTTTCTGAGGACCATGACTTTTGCTACAGTCTGTGCTTTCAAAGGGACTGCTGTGACCTGCATTTCTTCTACTGTGGTGGTTATCAATCTAGTAAGACAAGGAATAAGGCAAGGGATAAAAATCAAACCAGTCAGAGCACACAAAAGCACAAATCCTACTTTTTTCCACTAAGGTCCTCCAAATAATTGAAACCACTAGTCCTTATTCCATGTGGTTTCCCACGTTTGTATTGGTACATGGGCTATTTTCCTAATCTCTTTGGCAATCTCTAAGACTGCTTTTCCATTGTCATCTATTTGGAGGCAACAATTAGAAAGGTTGAGCTTTCCGCAGACTCCGCCATCCTCTGCAAGTAAATAGTCTAAGGCCATCCGATTTTGGTATATGGCTGCTCTCATCTGAGAACTCTGTCGGGCCAATAACTCGAGAGCAGTGGCAGTCTGGTTAGTAATTATTTCCAAGACTGCCTGCAACCTGATGATTCTATTTAGCATATATATTGGTGTCCGGTACCCCCAACTCCCATCATTAGCCCATGTAGCCGGTCCATAATACTCAATAATCCTCTGAGAAGGCCACTCATCCTCCTTCCACTTTTGGGAGCCACCTTGTGTCAAACTTACATCAATACTTCTCTTGGCCCTTTTCCAATCATCATACAAAGAGACTCTCAGCTTATTTCCAACTTTAGACGGTAACAAAAAGAAAGCTGGTACAATTACTCCCATATAGCAAGTTCCTGTCCACCCTTGTGGTAGTATTGTATAGGCCCGTCGTCCACAAATCTAATAGTATCCTCTTAAGGCCCTGTTTTCTCTATTGGTGGCATTTGGAGGGGCCCAACCATAGGGCATCTCGGGAAACCCCAAGCCTCCTTCTGGACCCAAAGGACCAGCAACTGCGTGGCCTCCTTTCATGGAACATTCCCATAGCCCATCCTGGTTCTTGTCTGTACAATCTGTCCGATCATCACTTCGATTTGTGGCACTCCAATACTTATTAAACCACACAATTGTTCCATTAGGATGCTGCCACACTAGTCGATTATACCCTGGGCTATTAGGATAATAAAGCTGTTCTAATTTTGTAAGGTTCATCCACCTTACTTTTAAAGTCCATATGCAACGGCTGTGTCCCAACTTTTTTCTTGTACCATTATTACTGATGCAATACTCTCCCAACGCCACTTGGGAAAGTTCCCAACTGTGGTTCTCATCCCATTTTTGACTAGTACTCTTAACATCTGCCTTACTACTTATTAGCCACTTCGGGGCCAAAGGAAAAGCCCTCCAAGGCCACTGGCCTCCAGCCTCCCGGAGCCCCCCACAGGCCCAGCAGTTGGTAAGATTAAAAGTACTTGCAATTCTTTCCATCATGTCAACATACAAATTTGTCCCTGGGGAAACAATTGGGGAAAGCGGGGGCATAGGCCAGCGGCTAAGGCTACGCAATCCTGCTTCTTTCATTATGCAGATAACAACAAGGCACATTAAGATTCCCACCATATTTTCCCTTTTACTTTCTTGACTAATTTTCTGAGCTCTGATTAAGCCGTCTCAGGCGCACTTGGAGATCACCAGAAGGTTCACAGCTCCACTTGCTGGCTTCTTGTTCCGAAGACGACTCAGCTTCCGGAGTGAGTTCGTCTTGGGAGTTGTTGTCCTCTGACGCTTGTGGATGTCGTTTCATATGGGTATGGTGTATCCAACGGTCATGGCCAGCAATCTTTACAGCAGTGTGGGTTGTTAGAAGTACCTGGAAAGGGCCACTCCACCTCTCAGTCAAAGGTTCCTTTTTCCACCGCTGCACCAAGACCCAGTCTCCCGGGGAGAAGTCATGTACTGGTACGTCTAAAGGCAGGCGCTGAAAGGAGCCTGCATACCTGTGAAGAGAAGACAAGACAGACTGCAAAGCAATAACGTACATATGAAGTTCACTATTACCTAATTCAAAAGTTACATTTTCTCGCATCCTAGGAGGTAAGACTCGAGGGGGTTTGCCAAACATAATTTCATATGGGGTCAATTTGAGGCCCCGTCGGGGAGTGTTTCGAATGCTAGTAAGGGCGAGCGACAGTGCTTGAGGCCACTTAAGGCGTGTTTCAATACAGATTTTGGTGAGCAGAGTCTTTAAAGTCCTATTCATGCGTTCCACTTGTCCTGAACTCTGTGGTCTCCATGGTGTGTGTAGTTTCCAAGTAACCTTGAGAGTTTGCGCGACTTCTTTAACCACTTTTCCCACGAAGTGTTGTCCTTGATCCGACTCAATGGACTCAGGCAGGGAATACCGTGGAATGATCTCCTGCAACAAATACTTCACTACTGTAGCCGCAGTGGCAGTTCTGGTGGGCCAGGCCTCGACCCAACCAGAGAGCTGGTCTACCATGACAAGTAAAAACCCGTGATGTCCGGACCGTGGGAGCTCGGCAAAATCAATCTGCCATGCCTGTCCAGGGTACGCTGCCCAGGGTCTACCTCCCATTGGCACAGGGGGTTTCCTTCGAGGGTTTACTTTCTGGCATGTGATGCACTTGGTAGCAATGCGCTGAGCTTCTACATATAGCCCTGGAGCTACTGCTTGGCGGATCACTAGATCACCCATGGCCAAACCTCCCATATGGGTTCTTGCATGGAGCTGTTGCAGCACCTCCCGAAGTAATGGCCTGGGTATCATGACTTTTTCTCTTGGTACTATCCACCACCCCTGGGAGTTCTTTTCTGCACAAGCTTTCTGTGCAAATTTATCTTCTTCAGGGGAATACTGCGGGACTAAATCCTGGACGTCTGGCCATATGGCATGGGACATGGCCTGCTTGGATACCCCTTCCGCTTCTCCCCCAATAAATGCAGCTTCCTTTGCTGCTGCATCAGCCTTTGCATTTCCAAGCTTATGCTTTTCCTCAGCAGCTTTCCCATGGGCCCGCACATGAATGACTGCTACCTCTTTAGGCTGGTGGAGTGCCTCTAGTAGCTTGATAATCTGGGGGCCATTAGCAATCTTATTCCCAGAGGCTGTAATGAAACCCCTTTCTTTCCACAATAGTCCGTGCGCATGGACTGTAGAAAAAGCATAGCGAGAGTCAGTGTATATATTAACCCGCTGGTCTGTCCCCAGCTGTAATGCTCGGGTGAGCACAGTGAGTTCCGCGGCCTGTGCCGACCATGAGCTCGGCAATGACTCCTTCCATACTACCTTATCCAAGGTTACCACTGCACATCCTGTTCGTCTTTTTCCATCGATGACAGAGCTGGAGCCGTCTACGAAGTATTCAACATCTGGGTCCTCAATTGGGTCCTCAGCAAGATTAGGTCACACCTGCATAGTTTGATTCAGGACCTCAAGGCAGTCATGCGTCGGTTTCCCTGGCTCCGGCAGCAAGGTTGCAGGGTTTAAGGCTGTAGTATGTTTGAAAGTAAGTCCTGGATTAGAGAGCAAAAATATCTCATACCGTGATTGTCTGGAGGGGTTAAGAAATTTCCCTCCCTCAGTCCCTAGGATCTGGGGAACTCCATGAGGAGTGAGTATTTCCATATTCGCACCCATGACTATCTTCTGGGCTTCTTCAACAACCACTGCTGTGGCTGCCACAGCCCGAAGACAGGCTGGTCACCCGAGTGCAACTGGATCTAGAACCTTTGAGTAATATCCCACGGGTCTCCAGGTCGGGCCCGATGGCTGTGTCAGCACCCCTGATGCAACTCCTCGATTCTCATGAACATATAGTCGATATGGCTTTTTACTGTTTGGGATGGCCAGGGCAGGGGGCTGGGTTAATGCTGCCTTCAGCAGATCAAAGGCATGCTGCATTTCTTTATTTCATTTTCATTTAGTGAGACTCTCCTTAGTCAGGGATTCATACAGCGGTCTAGCCTTCCCACTATAATCTGGTATCCATAGTCGACAGAACCCAGTCAGCCCTAGGAATGCCCGCAGCTCCTTGGGTGACTTAGGTGGGGTTAGACCTTGGATTGCCTGTATGCGATCTGCACTCAGGGCTCTGACTCCTTTTGAGAGCTTATATCCCAAAAATGTGACTTCAGGCTGACATATCTGGGCTTTCTCTCTAGAGACTTTATATCCTTTTTTCCCCAGAGTGTTTAGGAGTGACCTGGTGGCTTCCTCGCAGAGCTGCAAGTTTGGGCTTGCAACTAGCAGGTCATCCACATACTGGAGGAGAGTCACTGCGGGGTGTGATCCCTTCCACTCCTCCAAATCTTTCTGAAGGGCAAGTCCGAAAATATGGGGGGCTGCTACGAATCCTTGTGGGAGAACTGTCCACATGAGTTGGGCTTTATGGAAGGTGTCTGGATCCTCCCATTCAAAAGCAAACAATTTTTGACTCTCTCGGTGAAGGGGAATAGAGAAGAAAGCATCTTTCAAATCTAGCACTGAAAATATTTCAGCTTCCCCCGGTACTTGTGTCAAAATCGTGTGAGGGTTCGGGACTACAGGATGGTCTGAAAGGACCTTCTTATTTACTGCCCGTAGGTCCTGGACCAGTCTGTATGAGACCCCATCTGCCTTCGGCACTCCAAGGATGGGGGTGTTATAGGGTGAGGACCCTTCCACTAGCCATCCGTACCTCTTGTATTTCTCTATTAACGGCTTGAGTCTAGCTCTGGCCGCTCGGCTGAGTGGGTACTGCTTTACCCGAACGGGTCCCTCCCCATCCTTGAGTACAATCCTTACCGGGGAGACGAACTTAGCTCGCGCAGGGGTTCCATCAGCCCATACCGAGGGGTCTACTCCAGTCATGTGATCTTCTGGACTTACTGCAGGGCGTCGGTCCTCCAGGAGAGCCATCTGATAGTTCGAGCTCTGCTTGACAGGTAGCTGGACCACCATCTGATCGTCTCTGAAAAAGATCTCAGCTTGCAATTTTGTGAGTAAGTCCCGCCCAAGGAGTGCAACCGGGCAACTTGGAGAATACACAAAGGAGTGCTCGAGCAAATGGTCCCCCACTTTGGTGAGGAGTGGTTTACAAACAGGGAGTCGGGATTGCGTTCCCTCAATCCCTTCTACAAGTACATGCTGTTCACTAGTTCCTGCACAGGGGGGTTTTTCTGGAATCATTGAAAATGTAGCCCCAGTATCCACCAAGGCTTCAAAGTTTTTGCCACCAACCCTAATGGTTACCATGGGATCTTCTTGGGCTCCAACCCGAAGGGTAGTGGTCTTAGATCCCTGTCTCCTTCATTTTGAATCCTCACCCTTGTCTTCTGCCTGCATGAGGTGACCTCTCGGTTCCCTCTCTCTCTTCTCCTTCAACTTCGGGCATTCCCTCTTCCAATGTCCTTTCTCTTTGCAATAAGCACAAACGTCTGCTCCCACTCTTTCTCCTTTCCCCTTCTGTATCCCAGCCTTTCCAGAGTTCCCTCCAGTTATAGCAGCTGCTAGTGCTGCCATCTGTCGCTGAGCCTTTTTATCCTCCTTGCGCTCCTGCACTTGCTCACGATTCCCATACACCTTATATGCAATTTCCACCAGCTCTGAAATCGGTTTCCCAGCACCTCCCTCAGTTTTCTGTAACTTCTTACGGATATCAGCAGCAGATTGACCAATAAACATAAGATTTACCATGCGTTGATTATCTGGGGCTTCTGGATCCAGATCCAAAAACCTGCGAAACGCCTCATACAGCCTCCCAAGGAAAGCTGAGGGATCCTCCTCTCTTCCCTGTCTCACTTCATACAACTTAGACAGATTGGTAACCCGAGGCACTGCCTTTCCCATTGCTTCCACTATAATTCCCAGATACCGTGCACTCAGCTCTCTGCCTTCGGCAGTATGATTGTCTCATCTTGGCTCTTCTACAGGGTAGGTATCACACAGAGTACGACCAGCAGCACCCTCTGACTCAACTCTGGCTGCCGCAATACGTTCCGCTGTACCCAACACTAATCTCCTCTCTTCCGGGGTTAGGAGGGTCTGGAGCATTATCTGGACATCAGCCCAAGTGGGTCGATGAGTCTGCCCAATAGATCGAAACAGGTCCCTCATCTTTTCAGGGTCTTCACGAAAAGAGGGGCTCTGATTCTTCCAGTTAAATAAATCTGAAGTGCTAAATGGGGTGTAGACAAAAGTTGCATTGCTCCCCTCTCCAATAACCTCTCGCATTGGACAGTTCAGCACCGGCTGTGACTCTACAGGCTTGCGCAAATAATAACCCTTATTCCCTGATTCAGATGAGGCACTTGGCTGAGGCTCACGCTCTAACTCATTAGGTATGCTTTGGTACGTCAGTGGTGGTCTCTCTAAGGGAGGGGGCGGTGGTGCAGAAGGACTGGATCCCGAGGAGGCGTCTGACTCATCTTCGCTACCTGACAGGGCAACCGGAGCGCGGGTCCGGTACTCAGCCAATTCAGAATCTTCCCCCCCATTAGACTCAGGGAGTACAGGCGGCCCCCCCCGAGTCTCTTCCTTAACAACCGTCACATGAGACTTTGCTAAGTAACTCTTAATCCAAGGTGGCTGATTTTGAACCACCCACAGCCAACAATCAATATAAGGAAACTGATTCCAATACCCATTCTGCATAACAATTTCATGGATAGCTATCACTTCTTTTAGCACAAAGGATCCTTTCGGGGTCCAGTGAACCCCAAATGTTGGCCACTCGAGTTGACAAAACTTAATTAAATCACCTTTTTTCATTTTTACTCCGTAATCGGCCGGCCTTGCAAACTTATTAAAATGACGTAATAAGCACCTTAGAGGGGCATCTGAATTTTCTACATGGGAGCGACCCATACCCATTTTGCCCACAAGAGTGCGCCCAAGGCACACCAAATACCAAAAGACCTCTTAACAACAGATGATTTACAATGAAAGCCAAGCCCAGAGTTTCTCAGCAAACATACACATCCTTTGTTTTGGATCCATACACCAGATTGGGCAAAGGGAATTCGTATACTCACTCAGATACCCCAGAGATCTTGATCCAAATCCAAAAATGTGTACCTGGAGACTCCAAAAAAAAACAAAATTTGCATAGGAGCCCTTAGTGTTCCGGATGTCCCGACTCACGCCTCAAGCCCCCTCCGGGCGAGCCAAAAAGGAAAGGCTTGGTGCGCACCCCCCGGGGTGGCAGAGACGACGCGCCGATGGACTCCGGAGTCAGCCAAAGAGCCCCACGTTGGGCGCCAATTTTGATGTAAAAATCACGGTTCGTTTCTTTGGAGGCTCAATGAATATTAATGATCTTTTAGGCACACATTGTTGGTGATACAAAAGGTATATATTTGCAAATAGCGTCAGAGAGAGAAGACAAAAGATCAAAACCCTCTGCCCGCGGGGAACACTTCTCAGCAGGCTTTTATCCCCTCTCTCCTGAGCACGTGTACAGAAGCAGGAACTCTTACAACTCATTTCCGGTTCATACAAACATGTATGTGAATACATCACATCATACATCGCATGTGTATTATAATTAACTACTTAAGTATGCGGGGCGGATAGGCTTATATGCATTAGCTTATTACGCGTGCTTAGAAAGAACTTCAGGTTACAAAAGGTTCAAGCTCAAGGCTAAGATGGCAATTATTCTTATCTAGCCTAAGAAATGCGGGAGCCATGAAAGAAAGTGTGATTTAGTGTAACAAAGAGATAGTAAATTTGCAGAACAAAGAGAGAGTGATACCTTAGTACAAAGAGCCCTTAGTAGCTTTTTTTTTCTTTCAATCTCCAACCCTCACCACCCCCGCTTCCACCAAGGAGACAAGGAGAGCTAGCAGCTGTGTTTTTCTAACAACACTATTAATAATGCATTTTTAATAATATTTCTAACAGTGTTATGCAGCAGATGGCTATCCCCAAACATATTATTGCGGTGTCCAGAGGGGAGGCAAACCAATCTGAAATATGGGCCCTAACCAGCTTTGTGTCCAGCCTAGGAAACTACTGAACTCCTGCTCCTGGCCAGCTACAAACCACTCCCCAGCTCCCAGGTCCATGCCCTGAAATCTGTCATATTGAATGTAATAGTTTGAATTTTTGTAATAAATACCCATTAGCCAGTTTAGAAAAAAGGCAAGGTTCATCTTCTTATCTAGGCCATTGCTTGTTTTTGATTATGTGGTGAATGTCTTGATTCTGAATTTTATCTTTAGAGACCTTGCAGCGAATGTGCTGAATGTCTTGGTTCTTGAATTTTATCTCTAGAGGCCTTTAACAAAGTTAACCTAAAAGCAACCCTTGGGCAAACATTCTGAGAGATCGAAACCTAGAGGCTTTTGAAAGGGAGTTGGCAAGAGAGGTCACTGCAGTGGTGTGGAAAATTTCCCAAGGAAGACCCAGGAAAGGAACCTTTTGGGTAGAAGACCCGAGCCCAAATTTGGGAGTAGTGACAGGTTTGGGTAGGAGGGGCCCAAGATGGCAACTCACCCAGTATATAACCTGTAACCTACAGTCCCCATATGGAGGTAACCTCACTTGCAGAACACCGAAGGAAGGATCGCAAGTGTAGGCCAGATCAGACTGATCACCTGAACCACTGTCTCCATGAACAAGAACTCCCATTCACGCTGAAGCTGCGGAGCACCCAAGTGGGACCGAAGGAAGGGGACTTATTCCTATCACGGTTGAAACCAAGCCTAAAACCATAACTAAAGAATTAGGTTTGGTTTCTCAGAATCCTAGGAGTGTTAGTATATCATGAGAAATAATAGTATTGATTCCAATTTAACCTTTACTTGTAATTGTAGTTGTTTTTGTAATACTAATTCTTATAGCATTGTTTGAGAAGGAAGTACATTTGGAGCATTGTTTCTAATATATGTAGTTATTGTGTTTTTAATGTTTGTGGTTTTTCTTAAAGCTAAGCAGTGTTATATGCATAGCAAGGAATTTTAAAATAAAAGTGTGTTGTATGAATTAAGTGTCCAATCACTGTGAAATTGTGCAGTCAACCAAATACTCCCCCAGCCAGGCACATCAAATGAATCAGTAAATTGTGTGGGATCTTTTTCTGTTCCATAACCCACTAGAGACAAAATCAAGCAGGAGCAAGTACAAATCAGAATTTTTTGTTCCTCATCTTTATTTTTTTCACAATAAATTGAATTGCAATCAATTTGATTGAGACATCACAATAAAGCTAAAACAGTATACCCATTTTTGTTTTGCTCGACAATGTCATTGGTAGTCAACTGGTGAATACTGTTTTTTTTACAATACAGCCATTGTCAGCAAACACAATACAATAGGATAAAACACCAATTCTCAATATGCTTCCAAAGGTAAAGGGGGAGCAGGCATGGTCCCAAAGGGGCCCCTCAGCTGGCTGGCTGAGTCAGGCCATGCTAGTACCTGTTACAGAGGAACTTTCAAATCTTTGCTGGCCACAAAGGAAGGGGTGCAGGGGGGAGATGGAGGGAGGCAGGCAGACAGGTAGGTGCCCTTTTATAGAGGTTTTACAATATCTTATATTGTAAAGGTGCTGGGGAAGAAAATCCACCTTTCTGTTATACTACTTTCTGTTATCATTATATATTTAAAATCTTCCTTCCTTCCACAAGTCAGAGACAAAACTCAAGACAGAAGCCTCAAGGAGACAGAGTGGTGGTGGGTGAATCACATAGGCAGAAGACATGTACCCCAGGCCAAATTTGCTGGGACATGGCCAGTAACCAGGGGAGGGTGAGAGGACATGTTTTCTGTATTTACCCCAGTCAGAAGACAACAGCTCTTACTGATGCTTGGGCCAAAGCCGGTGACGAAAGCAGGAGGCCTTGGCCAGCAACCCGCAATTCAGGGAAGAAACTCAAGCCTCAGCTGCATTCATGGCCACTGTGACAGACTCACCCGCTTGAGCCCCCATCACATCCTGGGCCAAGAATTCTTAATTCTGATTGGTGGAGCCCAACTACCAATCAGGGAAGACTTGGGAGAAGCTGGCACTGCCTCTTTCCTGAAGGGAGGGGGCAGGAGCGCCAGGACCTAATTGGGACCTTCAAACCGCAGGTCTGCTGGACTTCAGGGGATGAAGCCCCTGAGGGAATAAAAGGAGCAGCATGAGCTGCACAAGGCAGACGTGGCAAGGGGCAGTGAGGAGAGAGGAGCGCCAGAGAGACCGCCGTCAGGATCCCACCTGAGCCTCAATGCTGCACAGATCAGCGCTCGCGCCCAGGCTTTGGGAGCCGCTCAAGGTGGCTTGAGCCAGAAAACCTGGCAAGCGGCCAGGTGAGGCAGTGCGTGGATCGGCACACAGGGAGCCAGCCCTGGGAGCAGCCTGAGGCTGCTCAGGCCCCACATGGTGCACAGGTCGGCGCATGGAGCACCGACCCCGAGAGCAGCTCGAGGGTGCTCAAGTTAGCGCCCCCTCCAGCTTTAGGCCGGGTAGCCGGAGCCCCACAATGTGGCTCAGCATTGAACTAAAAGAGCCCTGGTGCCCAGAGCAAGGCCCAGGAAGGGGAAGGACCCCCTGCATGAGGCTGGGGAACCGGAGCCAGTAAGGGCTCGGCTCCGGTAGGAGCTCCCTGGCTGCCCAGCGCAGGGCACAGACCCCAGGCAGAAGGGCCCCCAGCTCAAGGCCAACAGCTCCAGGAGGCCTGAGATGGTGTGGAGACCCAGGGCCAGATTGACAGCTCCCAGTGAGGCTGCTTTCAGTGTCTTTTATCCTTCCCACTCTGGGCTCACATGGCTAATCCTCTCACTCCCCACACCTGTGTCAGCTCCCTTGCTGTGGGACTCTCTACATCCCAAGACCTGGTTCCCCAGCCTCTGGTGGGTTCTCCCAGGTTTGGGGTGGGTGTGTAGAGGTGCTCCTGGGGTGTGGGGCTGTTCAGACTCCCTCAAACCCCTAGTAACATGGCAGGGCCCTGTTACAACTAACCCACTTATGGTATAGACTTGCCGGATTGACTGTCCTGGGATTCACCCTTCTTCTAGGCCTAGAGCCTGGGTGCTTACCTGAATGCCCTCCCTGGGGCAGACTTCCTCTTGCTACCAAACCTGTATATGTATATTTGTATCTATACCTGTACCTGTATCTATTTTAAAGAGTGTTATATATAAATGTTTGCAACTCAATAAATTGTATATAGTCAAGAACTTTAGGCCTGGGCTAACTCTATAGAGAAAAGAGGGATCCACCCAAACTTCCAGCATCCCTCTCATAGCACCCCCTCCTGCCTACCCATCCTATCCGATTGAGGATGGAGTACACCCTTGGGTGTACCCAGGTTACACCAGCAACAATTCGAAAGTTACAAGGTGCAATGGAGAGGTGTAAGGCAGAGGTAGGCAAGCGGGGTGAAGAGCCCACAGGCATGGGCCTACTACCCAAAACCTGGGAGGGAACTTGCTGGAGGTTTTGGCAAGCAACTAAGAAGAAAGCCTCTGCAATTCAGAGAAGAGACTCGTGGAGACAGAAGCCTCAAGGAGACAGAGCAGTGGGTGGGTAGAAGTCACACTGTCCAAATTGTACCCCACTATCCACAGGCATGTACCTCAGGCCAAATTTGCTGGACATGGCCAGTAACCAGGGGAGGGTGAGAAGACATGTTTTCTGTATTTACCCCAGTCAGAAGACAACAGCTCTTACTGATGCTTGGGCCAAAGCCAGTGAAGAAAGCAGGAGGCCTTGGCCAGCAACGAAGAAGAAAGCCTCCACAATTCAGAGAAGAAACTCAAGCCTCAGCTGCCTTTGTGGCCAGCAACAATTGGAAAGTTACAAGGTGCAATGGAGAGGTGTAAGGCAGAGGTGGGTGTGTGGGGCGAAGAGCCCGCAGGCTTGGGCCTACTACCCAGACCCCTGGAGGGAATTTGCTGGAGACCTTGGCCAGCAACCAAGAAGAAAGCCTCTGCATTTGTGGCCAGGAACAATTCGCAAATTACAATTCCATAATACGCTCATTAGCAAACATGGCAAGTAACCAGGAGGGCAAGAAAACTATATGAAATAGCCTCAAGATACGTTTTCTGTATTTACCCCAGTCAGAAGACAACAACTCTTACCACACTCGAGCTGATGCTTGGGCCAAAGCCTGCAAAGAAAGCCTCTGCAATTCAAGTAGTAAACAAAAGAGAAGCCTCAGCAGTACTTGTGGCCAGCAACCAGGAGGAGGGCAAAAATAATATGAAATGGACCTGCAGAACTTCTGCAACAATTCAAGTACACAGAAGAGAAGCCCTAGCAGTACTAGTGGCCATAAACAATTCAAACATTACAGTGTGTAAAGGCAATTCATAATTCACAACCATAATTTGCAACCAAGGAGATGGGCAAGTAGAAAGCTTTGCCCTCCTCCTGGCACAGCATCAGGCTCAGAATTTGGTACTTTTCCCCAAGCCAGAAGGCCCAGCCACAGGAGTAGAGGGACCTAGGGAGGAGCTTGCTCATTATTATGGCCAGTAACCAGGGGGTGGGTATCCCCCCCCACTCATACCATGGGAAAAGAGGCAGGGAGGATGCATAATCATTTTCCTTATGCTCACTATCTGCTTTCTCATCATATGGGATTGAACAACCTTGTTTTGGTGTGGAAAAAAAAACCAGACACGCTGGCACTGGGTTGGAAAAGAGTGCAAAAAGAAGGCAGAAAAGTTTGCTAAGTCCCTAGGTTTGTGTGCAAGCAAAGCAGGTCTTAAACCCCATGCTGCCACCCCTCCCCACCCCAGCCTTGCTTTGGTGTTCTGAAACACAGGAGACAGTGCCTGGCACCTGGCTGGAAAAAAATGCACAACAAATCTCGAAAAAGAGCATCTTCAAAGTTTCTGTCTAGGGAAAATGCAAGGGTTGTGAAGGGTGAGCCAAAGAGCCTGGGACGGCATGAGTCCCTGTGGGCGACTTTGAAAAGTGGTTGGTGGCTTGCCAAAAAGCAAGCCAGGCTGCTGGGGGGTGACACCACTTCCCTCCTCCCGACTAAGGGAGGTGAAATCAGAAGCACTGTAAGTGTGCCCTCAAAAGTGACTTTGCAGAGTGAGTGCTGCCTTTGCAAAATGCTGGTGTGCGGGCCAGCACTTGTATGTTGAGATGCACCCAGGCAGCCGCCCTGTTTACCTCTGGAGCCCGCCACCACCACCACCTGTGCAAGAGAGATTGCCAACCCCTCCCATCCCGCCCCCACCCACCATGCAGCAAGTGGCAGGAAAAACAAACAGAGAAATTAACCCAAACAATGAACAGAATCCACCTTCCCAACCAAGCAGTGTAAGGGTGGATATGTAGGCAGACGCAGGAAGCCAGGAAACCATGAGGTTTTATTGTTTGCAACACACTATTACACTTACTTGTGCTTCTTTGCCTTCCCCCCACCATGATCCTGAACCCGCCCTGTGTCTCTGAAACGCAGTGGTGCCCTCCTGGCCTTGCTGGCAGTTGTACAGCCCTCCTGTGACCCCACTGAGCTGGGGGAACAGACTCAGCTGTAATTCTCCGCTCATCTTGCACAGAGGCAAGACAAACTGACTGACTTTTCCCTTTCGGGTGTGGTACCCGTTTATTTAAGAGGTACAGGAAATGCTCACTATTCGCAGGTTCAGATATTCGCAGTGCACCAAATATTCCCGCGCACCATGAATATTCACCTTGTTACAGCACCGGCAGCATCTGCGGGAGCTCTGCGCTTGCTGTCACTTGGCTCCCACCACTGCCAACGCAGCCATGCCCCCCACCAGCCACCAGGGGCATGCACCATTCATGAATGTAGATGACGTTCATGAATGAAGTGCAATATTTGCAGATTTCACCATTCGCAGGGGTCTCCAGAACATATCCCTCATGATGGTGTTAGAAATGGACTATTGTTAGAAATGTACAGCTTGCATCTTGCACCCAATAAGAAAGAAACACTGTCAAGGACTTTTTTCCTTGGCCAGCCTTGCCACAGCTCTTCTTATACTAAATCGCAGACTCTCCCCCAGCTTCTCCCTAGCCTTTCTCATGCAGATTACAGAAGCTGGAATTCAACTGACTGTGTCCTTGAAAGGGGGGGGGGGGTTAAACTCTTGGTGACCTATAGTAGTCTCTGAGCATGCTTAATTAGCTGATGCATATTTACTTCTCCACCCTGCATACTTAAGTAGTTAATTATAATATACATGCGATGTATGTAGTGATGTAACCACATGTAAGCTTGTATGAAATGGAAGTGAGCTGTAAGAGTTCCTGTTTCTGCACACGTGCCCAGGAGGAAAAAGATAAATACAGCCTGCAAAATTCCTTGGTGGGTTCAGAGTAATCTGAGTTTTTGACTCTGCTCTGACCCTATTTGCAAATACACCTTTTGTGCCATCTAATGAGTGTGTGTCTGTGATTTTGGTGGCCTCCAGAGAAACGAACCGCTTTAAGCATCAATGGCAAGGGTCTCCTGTACTTCTGCACACTCTGAAAGTCATCACTGAATGTGTCCTGTGGCCTCTGTAATTTAACACAGGACTTGATGACCATATCTTTGAAATTCCACATGGTGTCTCGCACTTCCTCAAAGATGGCATCATCCTTATGCAGCAACTCATGGAGTTTGTCCTGCCAGGCATCTGTGCATTCCACTGTGGCTACTGAGGTTCATCTCTGCTTGCTGCAAAAGTCTCTGCAGTGCTCTGCTATAGTGCAAGCAGGGCGTCATTTCAGGAAAGGAAAAAGCAATGGTTGCCTTCCCTGCCAAGAGGAAGAAAGTTCTCCCACCCCCACCATGCAGTGCACAAAATGCCGGCAGGCACGGCAACAGCCCCCACAACAGTGGGGCACCACTTGTGCTGCCCAAAACTTGCAAGTACCCACTTTGGAAACAAGTCCACGGCTGCCCCTGCCCACGCTAGCTGCAAAAAATTAATTAAAGCAAATAATTAGTTTGGCATCTGTTACATTATGAGTTTTTGGACCTGTCATGCACCACCACCAATAGAACATGGTGACCCACCTACAGCAACGCATGAATTTCTCCCCCTCCTCCCTTGGCCCCCCAAACCAAACCAACACAAACCCGGGAGTTGCCTGGCAGAGGTAAGAGGCACATTGCAAGAGACTTACCAGGTCCAGCATGCTCTTGGGTCTCAGTAGCAGTAGATGATATATCAGCTGCATGGGTTTCTTCCTGACCCTCCATCTCCTCCACTTCATTATTTGCGCTAGTCCGTAGAATGCGGCTAAGCGGCACTGAGTGTAAGGTGACCGACGGTTCTTCCTGCCAGTCATGGTCATTAGGGAGCACGGAGCAGTCTGTGTACAGCTGAGACATGCTCATGGTTTCACCCTCAGGAGGGGCTGCTGCTGCCTCTTTCTCCTTCTCCTCCTGCCCAACCCCGGTGCTGAAAGTCTCCATTCCCTGGTTGTCGCCCCCATCCTTGGAGAGAATGATGGGTAGCTTGTCATAGAAGGGAGCAATTTTGCAACCTGCCCCAGAACAAGAGTTTGCATCTTTGTCTCTGTAAAATGCTGATCTCAGGGACTTGATCGTGCACTGAACCTGGGTCCAGTCATGATTGCACCTTCATGCCTGCATGCCTTTTGTGATCTTGACATAAAGTCTTATTCCTCCTACTTTCCAGCCTGTCTGTGACCCTTTGCTCCAACCAAATGTCAGTTAAGTCTTCCAGTTCTTCCCGGGTCCAGTTGGGTCCATGGGCGTTGGAGGTATCAGACTCCCGGGCCATCAGCTCCATACTGCTGGCCTTAGCTTTCTGAAACATGGTGAAGCAGTTTGTGGTCAATAGCACAAGCAATTTGTGAAAGGGGGCTGGCAAAATCTGTGGAGAGCGCCTTTACACTTAGGCTATGCTTGCATGAGGATCTTGGAAAATTCCAAGGATTGTGAAGTCATTACCTGTTAAGTGTCAAAACACCCAAAGGTAATGAAGCACCCAGTTTACCAACAAAAAAGACCTGGTGATGGGGTAAATAAGGCCATTGTACCTTGGGATCGCTACTCAATGGCCAGGAATGTTGCAAAAATTGATACCTACCTGTCTGCTTGTGCAAAATAATTTTACTGCAGAAGCACAGCCTGTTTTTCCTGAAGTGGCAAAAGTTTTGAGTAGCCTACATTACCAGGAGAGGAGTAGCCAAAACATTATTTGTTTGCAATTTTGATTACATCAGAACACCAGTGGCTGCTAATCTCAGGATGAAAGGATGTGCAAAAGCCCCAGTGCCCAGGGGTGACTTGTTGTAAAAGCAGCTACACCAAGCCCACAGAACACCCTGTGCTTGGTGCAGATGGGTGAGAAGCCACTGCTGACAGAGAGGGGCAAAATGGAGAATGAGGATGAAATGTGTGACAATGGAGAAGAATGTAGCGAAGAGTTCTCCATCATGGAGAATATGGAGGACATGGGTGAGCAGGAGGAGGAGGAGATGGCAGCAGCTCGGACTGGTGAGACCGAATCGTGCTGACCATTTGAATGAGCAGCAGTGGCTGGAGATGTTCCAAATGAAAAGGGAGACGTTCTACCATATTGTGTCGATTCTGGGGCCCCACATCACGAGGCAGGACACAAACATGCATCACGCCATCCCACCAGACAAGAGGGTTGGAATGGCCGTCATGCAACTGGCCAGACCATCCAGCCGCTACTACATTGTGAACCAGTTCGGCATGGCTGCCTGTACAGTCAGGCTGGCAACTTGTGTGGTATGCCAGCTGCTAAAGGAGATCACTTCAAACAAAATTATCCACCTGGTGAATCCGCAGCAAGTCATAGATGGCTTCAATGACGAGGGGTTCCCAAACTGCATGAGGGCTTTAGACAACACTCACATCCCAGTGCTGTGCCCCGCGTGGAGGGGGAGGGCTTTTACAAACAGGAAAGGATATGCCTCCGTGGTTCTGCAAGCTACGGTGGACCACCGGGGCTGGTTCATGATCATTTATACCAGATGGGCTGGCAATGTGCATGATTCATGCATGTTCAGAAGCTCCCCTCTGCCTGGTCTTGTGGAGAAAGGACACATGCACCTGGCATGGAGGAAACAGTGATCCACAGTATCGCCATTCCCCTGGTTATATTAGTGGATGCTGCCTACCCCATAAAGCCCTGTCTCATGAAACTTTATGGAGGGAACACCACCAGCCTGCAGAAGCTGGATTTTAACTACCATCTGAGCAGTTGCAGGATAGTTGCAGTGGCCAGACAACAGAGACATGGTCAGGCAGCAGTAGCACAGGGACTCACGAGAAATCCTCAAGTAGAGGCTGGTCGGGAGGCCCTTGTGCATGATGTCTGGCAAAATATATTGCTGACAACAATACCTAGGAGTGCTTTGTTTTTTTCTTGGTTATGTTAAAATAAATTAATTTACACTTTAAATCTGTGCCTGTATACAAGGGCGTGTGATATTGCAGATGGGGGCGGAGTGGAGGATGGTCAGGAGAGTGGGGAGGAAATGTGGACTGGCCTAGGGTTTTGCTGCTTCCGGACTGTCAGTGGTTTGTCGGAGGGGGGGCCTTACATACTATCACGTACATCTGAATTAGCCCCGCTCCCCCCAACCCCCACATGGGCAAGAAGGTTAACTATACCTCTTGGTGGGCTAGGAGGGTGGGGGCCCAAGCCGAACAGCAACCCTCATTTTCAAAAACATTTCAAAAACATTTATAAAACATTTCACAACACACCTCCAAAAGCCGTATGTCACACTACACAAACAGATTGCGGGTGGAACCTGGGCAGGGAACAGGAGGGTTCCAATGGGAGCCCCCACTGGAAACTGTACAAAGATCAGTGAGCTTGGGAAAGCTGGGAAATGTAGTCCAAAAACACCAGAACAAAAAAAATAGCCGGAAGAGCTCGCCAGCTCGCCCCACCACCAGCATGGCCAGCAATCGCCAATCAACCAGGCGGCAGCGAACACCCACCCACCCGTTACTCTAAACCATGAACATTTTATGATATCATAGCAGTGATATAGTAAATAAAAGAAAAAGCACATATATTTGTAACATGGTGGGATGGGAAGGGAAAGAATGGAAGGGGAGGATTCAAGCGGCTTATCTTTGGAATGGGGATTGCGATGGTGTCTTTGGGATCACGTACTGACAGAGAGAGACCAGACCGACTGACCGAGCATAGGCAGGTACAAGTGACAAGGTTTTAGGGGTGACTGTGCCCACGGGAGAATCCCAGTGAGAGGCCGGGGGTAGAGACATGGGAGGCATGTGCCTCCTGCTGTAATACATGAGAAAAGACATTACAGGGGATAGATTGGTATTTGACTCCCCCTACTGAAATCTGCAGGGAATGACACAGCAGACTTAGCTCGCTCGAAAGCACTGTGGTGTGCAAACACAAACGCTGTGTTATGCAAACACCAAAAAAGAGCTGCATTCAAATTTTTAGGTGTTCGCCATTAACGGCCATTTCATCTACACATGCCCCGTGATCCTATAAACAGCAGTGCCTATGGCTGTAGCAGGCTTTATGTCAGCTTGTTTCACTATAACATATGCAAAATGAATGACCAGCCCTTGGATTTGTGTGGCTTCTTGTGCTTGAGGTTATCCTGCTCTGCTTGTGCTGGAGACAGAGGGCCTGGTTTTCAGTTATCCCAAAGCAGATTGTGTCATCCTGGAAGTATAAAAGATGTTTAAATTGGGTGGAAATTGCCCCTGGAAGGCAAGGGATGGTCCTGGCCTCTTCCACTGCAGGCATAAGAGCTCTGCACTAGCCCTGCTCTTCACACAGCTGCTGTCTACTTCCCAGAGTCCATGAGAAGCTCCAAAGTGAACCTGTTGATACCATCACTGGCACTGTTGGTGCAGCAGGAAATCAAAACTCAGCTTAAAAATGTGTTTTTCCTACACAAGCAGGAAAGTGGCTGTGGCTTCTTCCTCCACAAGGATCTTCTCCAGTACATCACCCCAGCTCGATTTTTGTTCCTCGTTATTTATGTGTTTTACAGTAGCACTAGCAACCTATTACACTTGATTCTGTACATGTAAGTAGTATGAGACAGTCTCTGCCTGAGAGTTCAGTCTAAACAGGCACAAGGGATAGAAGCAGGAGGAAAGGAAGTTTATTTCCCTGCTATGCAGGAGTTCAGGTGACCTGGAATAAGTTATCCAGGGAGCCTACAGTGAAATATAGTACTGAATGCCCTTCTCAGTTCAGTACCTTCACTATAACCCATCCTCCTTTAACATCAGTCCTATTTTTTTACTGCAGAGGCTCTGCTGGTATAAGTCAGATTTATGCATCCAAAATGGTGTTGCTTTGGGATCCCAGTACATTAAGGTGTTTGGTGAGTAAGGTGCAGGGCAAAGGTTTTGCTCTTTTTGGGCCTGCTACTGAATGATGGGGTGCAGGCTTGCAGAAAGGTGGGGTGGTAAGGGCCAGATCCTGGTCTTAGCACAGGGCTGGCAGGTGCCCAATGAACTTAACATTAATGCAGACCTTATTTGTTACTTGGAGATGCAGGATGGTGATGGGGTTGAGCACTGGGGAGAGTGCATTCAGTTCTTGACTTTCCCACAGATAGCCTGTGGATAGATGGGAATGATAAAATCACAGAAAATGAGGGTTGGAAAGGACCTCAGAAGGTCTCTAGTCCAATCCCTGCTCAAAGCAGGACCATCCTCAACTAGATCATCCCAGCCAAGGCTTTGTCTAGCCAGGCCTTAAAAATCTCCAAGAATGGAGATTCCAAAACCTTTCTGGGTAACCTGTTCCAGTGCTTTACTATCCTCCTAGTAAGAAAGTTTTTCCTAATATCTAACCTAAACTCCTCTTGCTGCAACTTGAGACCATTGCTCCTTGTTCTGTCTTCTGCCACCACTGAACACGGAGTGCCATCCTTATAGGCTTGGCAGTGCTATGTTGGCTAGCACTACAGAAGAAAGAGACTTGGGGGTCATTACTGACCACAAGATGAGCCTGCAATGTGATGCGGCTAGTAAAGCAACCAAAATGCTGGCTTGCATACATAGATGCTTCTCAGGCAAATCCTGGGATGTCATTCTCCCCTTGTACTTGACCTTGGTGAGGCTGCAGCTGGAGTACTGCATCCAGTTTTGGGCTCCACAATTAAAAAAGGATGTGGAGAAGCTTGAGAGAGTCCAGAGGAGAGCCATGTGCATGATCAGAGGTCAGGAAAACAGACTTATGATGACAGGCTGAGAGCCATGGGACTCTTTAGCCTAGAAAAGTGCAGGCTCAGGGGTGATCTGGTGGCCACCTACAAGTTTATCAGGGTGACCATCAGTATCTGCAGAAACATTTGTTCACCAGAGCGCCCCAAGGGATGACGAGGTCTAACGGTCATAAACTGCTACAAGACTGTTTCAGGCTGGGCATAAGGAAGAATTTCTTTACTGTCCAAGCCCCCAAGGTCTGGAACAGCCTGCCATCGGAGGTGGTTCAAGCACCTACATTGAACACCTTCAAGAGTAAATTGGATGCTTATCTTGCTGGGATCCTATGACCCCAGCTGACTTCCTGCCCTTTGGGCAGGGAGCTGGACTCGATGAACTTCCAAGGTCCCTTCCAGCCCTAATGTCTATGAAATCTATGAAATCCTTTTTGGAACCGCCTTTTGGAGGCTGCTATTAATCCCCTCTCAGTCTTCTCTTCTACAGACTAAGTGTTTTCTTGTACATGCCATGTTTTTTGCCCTTTCTTGGGCTGCAATGGTGTGACTGTTTGCACAAGCAGGATTTCCAGACACTTTAAAAGTCTATCTGGTGCATTAAACTAAAATTCCTCAGATGTAGTTTAGTTTGACTCGCTGGGAATTAAAGCGTTACATCAATGGATTAGTTGCATGCAAACACAAAGGCACAGAAAGACATATAATGAACCCCTTTGTCCACCAGGTAGTGCTACAACTTTTTTGTAGTTCACCCCTTCAAATGCTGTCACTTTCAAATTGTTGTAGTTTTTTTTTTTTTTTTTGGGGGGGTGGGGGGGGAGGGTTCTTGTGCCATGTGCCAGCTCCCTGCTCCCACAGGCTGGGGGGCCAGCATGGGACTGTCCCACTCTCCTGAATTGCCCACTGGGGACCAGGCTTAATTCATTCAAAAACCTAGTACATGAAAATATTCATGTGATACTCCAAAATAAACAAGGTTAAATTTTATAAACCTACTTAATTTAATGAGGATTAAACCCTGTGATGTGTACAAGCTCAGTTCCCTCAGCCTTTCCTCATAAGTCATGTGCCCCAGCCCCCTAACCTTCTTCATCGCCCTCTGGTAGACTCTCTCCAATTTGTCCATATGCTTTCTGCAGTTGGGTATGGAAGGCAGGTATAGCTGTGTTAGTCGGAAGTCGTCAGGGTAGAGATACTCCTTTATAGACAAACTAAGAAAGATACATAGATGGGGTATGCACTACAGAACATGCTAGTACACAGTGGTGCCCTATGGAATACCTGGAGTGTGCACCTTGAAACTAAACCTCAGAATCCATCCAAGGAAGTTCAGAAATCCACCCAGGCTCCCTGCCATGCTAGCAGTGGATCTACAATGTCTGATGGCTTGTGGACTTCCTCCCAGTTCAGATATCTTAAGCCTTATCTGGTGGGGCTAAAGGTGCCCCTCAGACAGCAACAAAACATTTCCTCTTGACCCTGGTAGAACATTTGATGTGATCTTATTGGTGGGTGACAAAAACCTCACATGAAAACCTGCCATGAGCGCTCCAGGAACTGTCTGTCCCCACAGAGACACCTCCAGGAAGGAATACAGATTGTTGCAGCTGCTGAGGGGTTTGGAACAGGGCTCACAACAACCAGAAAAGAAAGGGCTCATTCCCTTCCCTCACTCACACCTCAAACACAGAAGAGCCAGAGAGTAGCAGCTGTTAGAAATTTGCAACAAACTAGAAGCCTCCTCTTCTGTGATGGCTACAGCAGCTGATGCCGGGCAGAAGCAGGGAGGTTACTGAGTCAAGTCACCTTCTCTGTGTTAGTCACTCCTAAAAGAAGAAGCAGAAAAATAACTTTAGATTCAAAAGGACCTGAGAATGGGGGTGTACAAACTGGCAGGTCCTTTTTGGGAGGCAGCAATGAAATGCACTGATCCACTGCCAACAAGTCGCCCAAGAGGAGTCCTGAATGATTTGTCACAGTCCATCTACAGTGACAAGGAATAATCCCATTCTGAAATATTCAGATCAGTCTGTTGCAAAGCCAGTGTTCATCCAGTCCAAAGCAAGTGACCCTGGGGCTCTCCACAAAGCCAACAGAAGGAAAGGTGGAGGTCCCAGGAGAGGGGACCTTGGATACTTGGGACAGTCCCTTCCTGCTCAGATCAGGGTGGGACTCTCCCTGGCATGTTCTCAGTGTTGTCTGCAGACTATTTATATCAAACCCTAAATGTGCTGAGGAGAAGGCACCTTTGGAGCTCTAGACATGAAAATGGGTACTGAAATAGAGCAGAGAACACTCACCAATATGGTCTTGGTGGGGCCAGTGGACATGGAGGCAGACGTTGAGCTTTTGGGCTGGATACTTGGAATCCTGTGATCCACCTCCTATACTCCTCTCTCACTTGCCAAACAGGACAGTCACTACATGATGTAATCAGCACCCAGAGAAGATCAGACATTAGTGGGTGATAAAGGGCTGTGAATAACCCTTGGGGGACAGCAACTGGACCATGGGGCTCAGGGCAGAAGAGGGTGAACCTGCTGCCTGCTGGTTTATCGTGTGATATGGTCATTTCCAATTAAACACAAAGGGAACTCCTTGCTATGAATCCCAAATACTTTATCACCCTCCTCCATAATTGCTCAGACTGCTCAGCATTGCTTTGTCACTGTCTCACCTGCGATCTCTCAGGATGGACACCTCTGTGTTGAGGGAGGAAAGGCTCTTTCTCAGGAATCAGTGTCAGGATATAGAAGACAAGGTTTATTTGTGGAAACAGTAGGACATGTTCCTCACAAATGTATCTCAGTGGGACCTGGCTCAGATCCAATTCTATCTCTAGTCTTCCCTAACACTCAGGCTGCTACCACATTCACCTCAACTCCTGTTGTTCCCAAGCTGAAACCACACTAGGTCTGATGGCAGCTCTGTCTGAGTACACACTGTAGGCCAGGAGAATACAACCCAAGGAATGCTCTTAGGAGCTGCAAAATGGCACAGGTCAGGGCCTTTTTTTTCCCCATTTCTAGAGGCCATGTTCTCAGCTCCACTGAAATCAGTAGGGTTACAGAGGGAAGACAAGAACGTGGTCCCACAATATACCCACCACAGGTAAGCACAGACAGGCCCCAGGAAGGCCCATCAAAAGCCTCCATTCAAGCTGAGCCAGCAGCTGAAGAAAAGGAGGGAAAAGAGACATGTTAGCCCTGAAGCAAAAGCCTGGTGCTGTTCATATGAACATCAGCCACCAAAACAAGGAACAAGATTCAGTCCTGATACAAATAAGAGATCAGACAAAAAGGTTGGGAACACAGATCTAGAAAAAGGTGCTGATCTCAGTGACACCGACAGAAATCCAGGAAGTAAGTCTACAGGGGTTACTGTAGATACACAGGAGCGTTGAGGCTCCAGAACTCAGATACCAACATGACGTGCATAGAATAAGAACCTTGGTGGTCAAAGAGAAGCGTGAGCAAGATCTGGCCTGACATTCCCAGTGAAGATCTCAAATGAGCCTCTGTCTGGCAGGTGCATACAGCAGTGATGGAGGCTAGGTACTCAGCTGCTGGATGTGCAATGGACTGACACCAGCTGAGGCTCAAGCTTGGAGTGGCAAAAAAGTACCACATATTGTGTTTGTGACCTTCATCTCTTTAGATGAGAGGAGGAGGAAAGAGTAAAAAGTACTATGGGGGACTGAATGGGATCTTCTAGCCTGTGCACATCGGAATGCTTTGGTTATACCGGCAGCATCAGAGTACTCCTGGTGAGGTGGGAAGTTGTCAGCTTGGATATTCAGAACCCAGAACAAATATTCAGGGAAATCTAAGTCCTATTGGGACTGAACAAGCCACTTCCAAGTTCCACTTGGGGACAGGCTTGGCACTTACTGATGGTCAGTTCCACAGCTATTTGAGTTGGCTGCTGCAAAAATAGTCACCACCAGGGCTGGGAGTCCAAAGCCAAAAGAGTATATGTATCGCTTCCTGAACTTGCAAATGCTAGTGTAGTTCACAACCTTCATGTTCCTGACAGTGAGGATGAGCTGCAGCCCTTACAGGAACATCCAGGTGAAGGTGGCCAGGAAGAGGTAATGGAGACAGGCAAAAATGACAGCACACATTATCTGGGGGTGACAGATCAAGAGCACTAGTTGGGAAAGGGAATGCAGGGTATACAAAGAGACCAGCCTCAGGGTCACATTAGGGATTTCCATTCACTCATCTCTCCAGTCTATCCCTGAAGGGTGTGCAGTCATCAGTTGGTGGAGGATTGCTTCAGTCAGAGTGGTCTTTTCAGCTTTCCAAACTCCAGAAAATAGGGACTCTGGAGGTTGTGATTCCAAAGTGACCCTGGGAACTATAGGATTATATGAGTAATCCTGGAAGAGGTGAGTTAGGGTATGTTCAATGAGATGGAGACCCCTGGCAGAAGCATGTTTTTCCTTCTATATGTGTTTTCAGTGTGCAGGGATCCTACAATCACCCACGGGGGATGGAGAACATGGGCATGGGGCTGTATCTATTGAAATTTGTCTTAGTTCCATTCTTGCATTTTAATATCACTGAAGATTTTTTGGGGACAAAAGGCTAAAAGGAGGAAAGAAAACAGTGAAGATTTCTGTGGAAGGTAATAAATCATTATTTCTGCTGCTTTATTGAGGAACTCAACATTATAAACTCTAAGCCACATTGTAAAAATGTTCTACAATACTGGGAGGCTTAGAGGGTCCAGACAAAGCTTAATGATAACACTGGATGACATACCTGATTGCTGATGTGGTCAGAGGTGAGGAAAAGCAGGTCAGCCAGAAAGAGACAGAGGCAGAGCTGCAGGTAGATGCAGTGCTAACACTCCACAGGGTGTGGCACAAGAGGAAGGTGAGGATGGCAAGAAGGAGGCACAGCAGGGAGATGCTCAGCCCCACATATGTGAGTATGTTCAGGAGCATGACTCCCCTGTAAAACGGAAAAGAGACAATGCCCCTTGATCCCATACCAGCCTCTTGGCACTGAACCGGCCTGTGTGGCCAGCAATGAGATCCCAAAGCCCCTACTAAGTCAGAATTCCTTGCTTATTTGTCTGAGTAAGAAGCTCAAGACCCAGCCTGTGCTCCAAGTCAGTGGGTGAGATACCTCTATATCAGTGGGAGCCATGAGCACAGCAAAGCTGGAGATGGTTGCAGCTGCAGACAGTGTAATTGCTGTTTGTGCGCAGCATGGTGCAGCCTTCCCAAGACCAGGTGCCTTGTTTCCAGTAAATCTCCTTTGTTACCAGATTTGCCCGCTACTTTGGGGTGTGCTCATTTATTAGGGCTAGGGTCTTGGTAATTCTATCAATGTGCTGCTTGTGTTACTTGTGTTTCTATATGGAGCTGTATCTCTCCCTTCTGCAAGCCCTCACCCCCCAATGGAGCTATCTTGCAGGACTCAGTTCAGTGGGGCTGGGTTCCTCCAGTCCCCAAATCAGTCATACACACAAACACACACAGATTAACGTGACACGCCTGACCTGGCCGGGTTGATCAGCATGGACAGGCTGACACCCTCATATGCCAAGAATCAGTTCATCAGAGCAACAATAACCACAGTCAGACACAAGCACACAATTAAACAGAATACCTCTGAATCTGGCTGGGTGTCCAGATGACACCCTCATGGGCCAGCATTCAGTTCATTAGGGCACGTCTGAGCCAAACTGGGTCAATCAGCCTGTACAAGCTGATCCCCTTATGTGTTTCAAACTCAGCATGTCCCAATCTTTTAGTCTCTTGATGAGCAGACCCCACAGTATTTCTGGGCTTCACAGGGATCTTTAGCTTAGGTAAGAGGGGCGTTGCTACAGAGCAAGTGGGGAAAGAGAAGTAAAGAAGGCAAAATATACCCAGTTACCACCAGTTTGACTATAAAAGTTATTTATTGCTAAGTAGATGAAATATATATATGACACTAGTAGTGATAGACATGCAAAGGAAAAACAAACACAAACAGTCACAGTATACCCTGGTTTCACTAAGTATTTGGGGAAACTTAGCTCAAGCTTAACTAATACAGTTCAAGTTCAGAAATCTATGCCTAGAGAGAGAGAAGAGAAAAGAGAGAGAGAGCTGGGATCTCACCAGTCCAAGGCACTCGGGTTGCAAAGCTGACAGGTCAAAGTTCTCAGCACGATCCTTGAAGGGAGATGATCTTCCTCCTGCAGCCTCTCCAGAAGAAAGCGAGTGGTGTCAGCACACACACTGCTGCTTCTTTTACAGATTTTTATACCCTCAGTTCAGTTTCTTTCAAGCATTCTCAATATTGTAAATCAAATTGTCTTTTCTATTGACAAGGGGTTATCTGGGTGGAACATCTCAGGAACTTGATTGATACTCAGGAAACATCTACTTGGAGCCAGCTTGACATTCCTATGGATAGCATATACTTGATGGGATCTCTCTTGGTGTCTTCAGAAACAATAGATTGCAGCATCAGGGTTTTTGGATTTTTACTTGCTGTGAACAAGCCTCAGCTTAGCATGACTTTTCCAGATCTTACTTTTCCAGTCTTTTAACAGACTTAAGGCAATTATTGGAGTGTTCATAACCTGTTGTGGAGAGGACTTCCACCAGTCGTCTCGGGAAAAGTATGACAACACTTGTGGACAGGGCTCCAACGGGCTGGACGCTGTGATGAACCCTGTACCATTGTTCAAATGTTGCCCATACCCCCTCTGACTCGGTCTATTGCCTCAGCATTCCCTAACCCGGCAACCGAGTTGTAGCCAATTAAGTTTACATAGGCCTCCCATAGTGGGACCGGGGAATGTACGGCCCGAGATGCCCAATAAACTTACTTTTGCTTAGAGGTGTGGGGGGGGGGGGAAGGAAAAGTCCTTTGTAAATCCAGATTAGAACTGGTCTGATAAATGCTGAGCTGGGTGTGGGGTTGATGAGCATTTGGAACACAGCTTCCCCATCATGCAGTGCTCCCCTGCTTCGCTGATCCCAGAATTCACTGCAGTCTCTGCTTCAGGTTTTCTGTTCTCCATCTCTCATGTAAATGAATGGTCATCTGTTCCCATCTCAGATGCAAATGAGACCTAGGGCACTTGTTGCACTTTTGTCACCCTTATCTGGAGGGTTTTAGGTGCGTCTCTCACTGCATCTTAATCAGTTTCTGTTTAGGTGGGGGGGGGCGATTCTTTGTGAGTCAGACAGTCTGTGTCCTGTGTCAGGGTTCCCCAAGAACATGGAGCTGACAGGTAACACTTTGTCCTCTTCTTTCTCCTGGAATTGCAATGGCAGTAGCAGCATGAGTTTCTATCATCACAAATCTCCAGTAAGCCTCATGAATGTGAGGCCCCCAAGCTTCCTAGCTCTCACTGTGCCACAGAGAGGGCCTTTACAGCAAGAGCACGTGGTGGACTCAGTGCCTTCTGCTCCTGTAACACAAGCCTTGGCACAGAGCTGAACTAGCAGCACTGCAAGCTTTATAGCAGAGGGTTTATAGGATTTTTCCCACTGTGGGGCCATCCCACACCTGCAATCTATTCAGTTCCATTCCTATCTCACCATTTCACTCTCCAGACCCCACTCTACCTAGGAAGCTGTTTTCCTGTTACTCTGGCCCAGGGTAAAAAGGAGCTGATATAAGGAATGAGAAGACAGCAGAAAGCAGAAGATGAACCTTTTAAGTAACCCACAGAGCCCCAGACCAGACCAGAGGTAGGACAGTTCCACACACCTGGATGTGGTGCAGGGTGAAATTCACAGGCCTGGACAGGTTGTGAATGGGAGTTCAGTTTTCAATGGGTCCCTGCTCTCCAATGGCCGCACTCACCACCCAGGACTGCAGATGAACTTTCCCCAGGTTCAGAGCAGCTGACAGATTTTCCTCATTGACAAATCTATCAGGAATAATGGTGCTGAGGATGGAGTAAGAAATGAAAACAAGTGCTCCACTACCTGTTAGAATAAAAGAGGACATCTCTTTACAAAGACAAATATTCTGGGATGAAGACAGAGACAAGTAAGCAAGTCTGTAGTAGAGTTGGGAACAGAACACAGGAGCCATGGCTATCGAGATGGGCTTTACACAGATGGCCTGCTGATGCCTCCTGTGTCTTCCATGTAACAGTAGCCTAGATCAGGAGCTCATGTACCCCAGTCTGAGAGCTCAAGGGTCCACCAGTTCATCTCAATACTTTTTTAAGGAGGGATATGCAAATCAGTGAAGTTTGGGAACTGTGGATGTAGGCAAATTGTACTGAGGGAATGCCATTGCTTTTCTTGATGTAGGACAGGGAGAGGGCTTGGCCAGAGGGGGCTTTCCCAGCCCCAGATAAGTCAAATCAGCCTGAAAGCGGGAATGGAGGTATGTATCCTGGATCTTTCCCTGAGTGTCACACATCTCCAAGCTAGGATCTTGCTGGCCTCACCATCACAACATTGTGTGTTGGGCCAATGGAGCTCAGTTGGGCCAATGGAGAACAACTGGGAAAAATCATACTTGATTTTCATACTGCTGAACACCCTGCCCACTGGGGGCCTGGGCTGGTCTCCATGGCAACCCTGCCTGTCCTATTGGGCACCCCCAACAGTGGGTAAGAGCAGACTGGCAGCAGCATCTGGGCAGAGAGTCCAGCCACTGCACCGCCCCTGCCCTGCTGTGCCTAGGGGTAGTGAGATGGGTTGTGTGTGCCATGGCCCAGACTGCCCCTCATACCTGGGCCAGGCACATGCATGGGACCCACACTGGGCCAGATAAAATCCCTTGGCAGGCCAGATCCAAGAGAGGCCAATCTAATGCCACAACAAAGAAAAGGGCCTTAGCATGGGATCCACAGAGACAGAAGAAACAGAAGAACTGGGACTGAGGTTCAGTGCCCTGCTACAGGGGAAATGCATCTGGGAACTGCTCTGTGCCATGGATATCTTGTGTCACTGCACTGACAACTGTACTGCAGTCAATCTCCATCCTGTCCTCAGCGATCAGCTTGAAGACTTCATTGTCATGGTTGCAGTTCCTTGGGACAAGTCGGGTCTCAATTGCTGTGGATAGGAAAAGCAGAGCTCCTTAAAAGTGAAAAATCTCTTGGTTCCATCTCCCATCTTGCTTCCCATCCTGTAGTTCTTTGTTTCCCTTTTCCCAACCTGCAGTTCAACTCTCTCCCCCGCAAGTAAGTGCTACTGAGCTAAAAGGCAGGGGGGCAAAGGGAAGGGGATGGTGGAGACGTTCACCAGTGGGGCAGGATGCAGAAGGAAGTCACGAAGTAGGCTCCTGCCTGTTCAGCAGTTGCCTGTGGTGACAAGAGCCTGGCAGTATATTTAAAACTTTCAAGCAGCTGCTATTGCTGGGGTTGTAAGCCCCAGGGCTGGGCTGTAAGCCCCAGGACAGAGGCGGTGGGCTGTGCTGTTCTGTGCCTCCCTGAATTGTGCATAACTATCTCTCAGCAGCCACCAGAGGGCACTGGGAGCCTATGTTCTCCTCACCCAAAGACTCTGTCTTCTATGTTCTGTGTCTTCTGCTTGAGAGACATAAATGCTGCAGTCAACACAGCCTGTTCCATGCTCTCCAGAAAGTGTCACAGAAAGTGCCGCCTCCTCGCTGTCACTGGCACAGGAAGGGAGCAATTCAGGAGGGAATCGACTAAGCGAGCAGCTTCCTGAGTTTGGGAAAGGAAACATCCTGTGGATGAGGGGGGTCTCAGAAGTTCATGGGCACATGCTGCGAATTTAGACTGTTCAGGAGTCACTGTGACCTCCCCCAGCTCAGGAGACCAGCAGGGAATCCTCTATGCAGTGGAGCCCCTTCAGCAACCTCTGGATCCCAATGTAACCTGAAGCCAAAGTAAGTCTAAAGTCCTTTTTCATTCACTCTTCAAGCCTAGTGCCTGGAGGGGTGGCTGGAGAGCCACTTAGGGAGTTTCAGTGAGCTGTTGTGGGCCCAGGTGGAGGAGGGGGTGCTGATCCGGCATGGCAGGAGGGCAATGGGGTGGGGGGCGATTGTTCCTATCTATGCCCAGCCTGCCCACTCTACACTCACTGCTGGGGGCACCGGACGGAGTGGGTGGGCAGGGTCTCCATGTAGACTGTCCCAGGACCCCCACAGGCATGGCACACTCAACCTGGCTGATGGGATGGGGCCACGGGCAGGCAGGCAGTGACTTCCAGAAGTGGAATGGGCGGGCAGGACTGAGGCCAGAGCTGGGATTGTGGGGCGATGACAGCACAGGGCTTGGGGCCCAGGGCAGAGCCGCAATCCACTCCCCACACATCCCTGCAATGGGGAACTACTGCCTATTGTCACTACTGTGACTCAGGCTCTGACCCCGCACTGTCACCGCCTTATGATCTAGGCCCCAGACTCAGCTACCACCTGACCATCCTGTTCCCAGCTGCCACTCACTGTCCATCTGCAGCCCCATCCCATCCACCTGGCCAAGCACACCCTGCCCACTGGGGGCCTGGGCTGGTCTCCATGGCAACCCTGCCTGCCCTATTGGGCACCCCCAACAGTGGGTAAGAGCAGACTGGCAGCAGCATCTGGGCAGAGAGTCCAGCCACCGCATCGCCCCTGCCCTGCTCTGCCCAGTGCCTAGGGGTAGTGAGATGGGCTGCATGTGCCATGCCTGGGGCTGCCCCTCACACCTGGGCCAGGCACATGCATGGGACCCACAGTGGGCCAGATAAAATCCCTTGGCAGGCCAGATCCGGCCCATGGGCCATATTTTGCCCATTCCTGCTCTAGTATCAGAGAACACAGTACCAAATCAGTGGTTGCCCAAGTTTTCTCTGCAATGCCCTTTCAAACAACCTGTAGCTTCTTATCAACAGCGAAGACAAAACCCATGTCCTCAAAGCCCAGGCCTCAGCCACTCAAGCTACAGAAAATCTCCATCATCTGTTAATGCCGTAGGGCCAGCGCTAAACAACAGAGCAGCTCCTACTGCTCTGAGCAGGGCTGACAGAAAGACACAAGAATAGCCACAGAGCAAAGAGCACAGGCATTTTTTGAAGAGCATTTGATCTACACTGTGTCATCAGGTATCCAGATGTGCTACAAAGGTGATGCCACAGAGAAACACACAGGAAATGGGCTGGTTCTGCAGGCACTGAAGAGCAACCCATAACTTTAGACATGCTGCTTTCCACTCCAGTCTAGCTTTAATCTGTGGCTCTTTCCATCCCACTAGCATATGTACAGATTGAGACATGCTAAGGCCAAAGTGAACCATCTGGATGGCTGATATTTCACCTAGGATTGGAGCACTTCACATGTATTATTTAAATTCCTCTCCCAAGCCCCTGAGAAGATACAAAGGGGTTCCTGAGGTGCAAAGAAATTGAGTAAGGGCCACGGTAATTTTGGGCACTTCCTGGAACTCATAACACCTGGATTGTTTACACATTAACACCTGAAACTAGTTTTAAGAACTTAGGCAGCTCAGAGTTACACCACTCAAGGGCAGGATAATCTCTGATCTGTGCTACTCATCTCATTGTGCACTAAGGTGTAGTCACTCTAGGCTACACCTTAGTGGGACCCGCCCCCCCCCCCACTGAACTGGATTGGGCCCACTACCCCCACCACCCCAGTTCTCCCCGGCACCCCAGATCCTTGCTCTTTGTCTCTTGATCTGCTTAGTTGTGGCTGAGCCTACTGTTTGTCCCAAGGAAGCAGGCAGGGAAGGTTTAAGCTGCCTGCCCAGCCCTAACCACTGCTGCTTTCTGGGTGGGTTCAGCCCAAACAAGAGCAGCAGCCCACCAGGAGAGACTGGGCAGGCAGGTTAACCTTTCCCTCCCTGTTCCCCAGAGGCAGGCAGCCTGGCAGCTACAAGGAACTCAGAAAGACCTCACAACAAAGGCAAAATGGTATTGACACTCTGGATTCCTATTTGAAATATTGGGTTTTTCATATGAAATGTGTAAGCATTTGCATATCTAACAGCACTAGTAATGCTTGGCACCCTGTGGCACCCTTAAAAGGATTTCAGTGCCCCAGGGTGCTGTGACACCCCAGTTAAGGATCACTGCCTTAGCACTTCGGCATAGGTTTTCAAAAACACCCATAGTTGAACTAACATAGGAAAAATAGAGAATGCTGAAGCTCAAAATAACTGGCAGATTTGTATCTGTCGAAACAGTTATAACCCAAATAAGTTCCACACACACCTCCCCACCCTCAACTTTTGGATGTACCTCCAGGGAAACTTTTCTGAAAAGCTCTAACAGTGCGCTTCTCTGCTGACTCCTGTTGTGGCATTACATGGTCATAGAACCTAGCAATGGGAAGAGAAACAATCAGCGAGATAGTCTGCATCAGGAAGACATCAGTAGGGTCCTAGCTTTTGAAAACATACTGTGATTTGGGTGCCCAGTTGGAAACCCTTAAGGAGCTTGAGGTTTAAAAGCACTGAGCAATGACCCACAGAAAAGGAGTCCCCTTTCATGGTCTTTCAAGCGAATCATCCAAAATCACAAGGCAGTTCAAAAGTATAGTAACCTGAATAACAGGCCCAGCCCTTGTGGAGCGTCTTTGGCACAGATGAGAAGTTAACTGTCAGTCTCTTCAGGTCCACAATGACATTCTTTCTCCATCCTACAAGAAAAGGTTGGTGATCTGCTACAATTCAACAGGTACAATCCCTGCCTAACCAACTTATAGTTGAATTTGTCTCTAGTTGGCAAAATATTTGGCCCTAAAAGCCTGATTTTTTGTGTATTGCCACCCAATAGTCATTTCACCTTTGTCTGTGTGACCTTGTTCAGCATGCTTTGTGTATCCTCCAAAAGCTGGCCCAACCAGGGTATGGTTTTGACACAGCTCCATGCTATGGGAGTTAGTCCATTAGCTCAAGCTACAGTAGCTCTTAAAGTTACAAGGCCTGGATCCGGACCCTGGCTATAACCAAAATAATGGCTACATCTGCAGTAGAGAAATTGAGAAATTTGCCATATTAAAACCTGTTCTAATCTGCCATCCAATTTAAGGAAGGAGCTTCAGGGTGTTTGTATTGCTCTGGCCTGTAAAAGGAACTTAAATCAGATGTTAATGGTTCTCTAAGAACCCTTTGCAAAGGGCGTCCCTTGATAACTGAACTGGTATATGAGCCTTTACGTGAGCTGATCTCCAAATGCCAAGTGGATCAAGGGAGTGGTAAGAATTCACTGAGCTACAGTTATCTGCTGCTTCCCATGAACCATGAGTAGCTAAATATAAATGCAATGATTTGTATGACCCCAGAATGCAGAGGAAACAGAAGTGGCTTAAATCTCTCTCTCCCCTTCCCCCACACTGCATTTTTAGGTACAGAACACTAAGAAGTGGTTTTTAAATCAGTTCAGAACATCATGTGAGAGCCTGCCAAACCATTTGGGATGGAGTCAGCACTAGTCCAGTCTTTGTAATGCTTTGGTGACCTAAGATGGTACACCAGGCCAAATAATCAGCTGATGCAAATCAGTGCAGCCCATCAAAGATGATAGGCTTTTCATCAGCTGAAAATACAGCCCATGGTCACATCACTATCCATTACACTATTTCCTTTGCTGTAGAAGCACAAACAATCACCATAAATAGGATGAAGTTCAACAAGGACAAGTGCAGAGTGCTATACGTAGGGCGTAAAAATATCCAGCACACTTACTGGCTGTGGGAACGACCCTCTCAGCAGCACAGAAGTGGAAAGGGACCTCGGAGTCATACTGGACTCCAAGATGAACATCAGCTGTCAGTGTGACAAAATTATCAGTAAAGCTAACCACACTTTATCATGACGAATAGATGCAAGGATGTGATACTTCCCCCTATGTGGCTTTGGTCAGACCGCAGTTGGAGTACTGAGTCCAGTTTTGAGTGCCGTACTTTAAGAAGGATGTGGATAATAGGAGTGTGTGAAGCAGGCCCTATTCAATTCAGATTCAGCCCGAATCGGGGACAGTGATTCAATTTGTTGATTCGGATCACTGACCCTGATTTGATTCAGCCAAATCTGAAGATTCGATGCTGATTCAGAGACTCAGTGATTCAGACATAGACACAGCTTTAAAAGTTTTTTCTACATACCTTGAGGTACCGGTGCTGTGGGAGCTTGATGCCGAATTATATAGGACTGAATTAAGCACAGGCTCAGACCTGTTCAATTTAAAACTTTTATTGTTTCACAAAGTCATAAACTAAAGGAGCTCTGTTGGTTCACAAGGTTCCCAAATCAAGCCCTTGCTCTCTAACCCGGAGGCTAGGTGCGGCTGCCTGATTCAGTAGTCTCAGAACTGGTCAACAGCTCATTTAAAAGGAGTCCCTTATCTTTTTTTTGGCAAAAGATACAAAACTGTCCCCATGGTGGAAGTGAGGCATCTAACATAACTTTACTATTAGTTATATATGATAACACTTATACATATGCATTTCTAATTCTTACTTTTATTGGTTATTTAGTTAACTTATCTATCAGGTGATACACTTTGTATTATAATCATTACGCTTCTTATGTTAATTCTTAATGACCTTTATATTTCTTATGCTAATTTTCTATAACCTAAATACATTATTCATCTATATGTTTTGCTGGTTTTTGCAGGGTTAAAATGTCAAAACTGACATAATATGTGGTTGTTTTTTCGTCATTGCGGTTTAGCCATGCAGTTTCCTATTTTTAACAATGTAAGCGGCATGTCTGCTATTTTTATCATTGTTTAAAGGTCAGAAGTTCAGTATTTTCATCTAAGGGTCAGAAAGTGATTACCAGAATGTCAATCGCTGACTTCTCAACCTCCTTGAAGCATTCTGGGAGTTTTAGTGCATTTTTTTTAATGCTAGGCCTTGCTTAGCATAAGCACTCTCTCACAGGTGCGGCTTGTGAACGCTGCGAAGCTGGGGCAGATGGAGCGTCCCACAAGAGCGCGGGGGCCCTCCACATGCTCAGCGGTGAACCTGGAAGTGCATTAGAAGCATTTCCAGTCCACTTCTGGGTCTGCCAGGGAGACACCCTCCCCCCACACCGGGCTCAGCAATCAAACCCCGGGTGCCCCCACCCCAGACCCAGAAAGCATCAGGCGCCAAGCTGGCGGGGAGCCCCCCCGCATGCTCGCTGGCAGACCCAGGAGAGGACCGGAAGTGCTTCTTGTCTACTTCCAGGTCTGCTGCCAAGCACGCTGGGGAGCCCCCCATGTTCCTGTGGGACGCTCCATGTGCCCCAGCATTGCAGCACTCATGAGCCCCTGCTACCTAGTGGTATGCAGAAAAAACATTTAAAGCTGTCTCTATGTCTGAATCTCCAAATCTTTCCGAATCTCTCTGAATTGATTCAGAGGGTTCCGATTCAATTCGGAGAGATTAAAAGGTCCTCTGATTCAATCTGGATTCAGAGGTTCGGCCACTGAATTGGGCCAAATCTTCGCCAAATTGAATCAGGGACCAAAGCTTCGCACAGCCCTAGTGGATAACCTTGAGAGGGTCCAGAGGAGGGCCACTCGTATGGATAAGGGTTTGCAGGTCAAGCCCTATGAGGAGAGACTGGGGTTGTGACAGCTGAAAATTGTGTTTAAGGTGCTTGCTGAATGCTGTGAAGATTAGACCAGGTGTTTCTTACCATTTGTTCATGTATTATAAGCTGTATGTTGCTGCTAAGAGCCTAATTAAAGTTAAAGAGTAATGAAGTCTTGTATGTTTCATAGTTTAATACTAGATAAGGTCGGAAGGGACCTGAGCAGATCATCAAGTCCAACCCCCTGCCTTGGGCAGAAAAGAATGCTGGGGTCAAACAACCCCGGCTAGGTGATTATCTAGCCTCTTTTTGAAGACCCCCAGGGTAGAAGCAAGCACCACTTCCCTTGGAAGTTGGTTCCAGATCCTAGCCAACCTGACTGTGAAGTAGTGCCTCCTGATATCTAGCCTAAATCTATTCTCGGTCAACTTATGGCCATTGTTCCTCGTTACTCCTGGTAGTGCTCGGGAGTAGTAAGGCCTAGTAAATTTAGCAAAGCCTTTTAGAAGAAGTAGTAAGCTTTGTGGCACGGTTAAAATTAACCTTATCGGAGGAATGCAAAGGCTTGTACTGCTATCGGTCAGTCCCAAGGAAAGTTTGCAGTGGGGAAATCTGTATGGCTGTAAGTTATCATCATAGCTCAGAAGTTATAAATTGGCTAGCACATCCGGAAGTCATTTAGAAGGGAGATGCAGCTCTGACAAAGAAGCTACTGATTAGAAGTTAGCTGCTGACCTGGTTTCAGTGGGCCTGTGGATCTCAAGGAGCCCGAGGACTGAATACCAGGGTCCTTTCCGGTACCCCTCGGACAGCGCTGACTGGGGACGTCTGACTTCGCTGAGCTTTGAAGAAGAGGAACTTGTCATATATCAGGCATCAGAGGGGACTCCCAATAAATTGCCGACACAAATTATTGTTGTCTGTCATTGTTGCCTTATTATATTATTCATAGTTGTGTGTTTGTTAAGTCAATAAACCTTTCTAACCTTTCTACCCCCGACCACTCTCTCAACCCCGAACCCTCCACTGGCAGCTAGGACAGAGGGACCTGGATCTCTTCAGCCTCTGCAAGAGAAGACTGAGAGGTGATCATGTGGCCGCCTACAAATTCACTGGGGGACGCAGCAAGGAATCAGAGATGCTCTCTCTGTTCACCAGGCGCCTCTTGGGGTAACAAGGAACAACAGTCACAAACTGACAGGGAGCAGATTTTGGCTGGACATCAGGAAGAACTTCTTCATGGTGAGGGTGGCCAGAATTTGGATCGGGCTTCCCAGCGAGGTGGTGCTCTGCCCTCCATAGTTTCATAGTTAGTAGGGTCAGGAGGGACCTGAGCAGATCATCAAGTCCAACCCCTTGCCATGGCAGGAAAGAGTACTGGGGTCAAATGACCCCGGCAAGGTGATTGTCTAGCCTTGTCTTAAAGACCCCCAGAGTAGGAGCCAGCACCACTTTGCTTGGAAGTTGGTTCCAGATCCTATCCGCCCTGACAGTGAAGTAGCACCTCCTGCTGTCTAGTCTGAATTTACCCTCTGCCAGCTTGTGACCGTTATTTCTAGTCACTCCTGGTACTGCTCGGAGGAACAGGGACTCCCCCAATGCCTGCTGGTCCCCTCTAACTAGTTTGTAACAGGCCACTAGATCCCCCTTCAGCCTTCTCTTGTGGAGGCTGAATAGGTTCAGGTCCTGTAGCCTCTCCTCATAGGGCCTGCCCTGCTGCCTGCTGATCATGCGAGAGGCCCTCCTCTGGACCCTCTCCATGTTGTCCACATCCCTCTTGAAGTGTGGTGCCCAGAACTGGACACAATACTCCAACTGCAGCCTGACCCATGCCACATAGAGGGGGAGTATCACCTCCTTGGACCTGCCTGAGATGCATTTGTGGATGCATGACAAAGTGCGGTTGGCCTTTCTGACTGCATCCCCACGCTGCCAGCCCATGTTCATCTTGGTATCAATGATGACTCCAAGATCTTTCTCTGCCTCTGCACTGATGAAAAGGGAGTTCCCCAGCCTGTAGGTACGGTGCTGGTTCTTCCTCCCCAGGTGCAGCACCTTGCACTTGTCAGTGTTGAATCCCATTCTATTCTCGTCTGCCCACCCCTGTAACCTGTCTAGGTCCGATTGTAGCCTATTCCTTCCTTATAGCATGCCCACATCCCCCTACATTTTACTGCAAATTTGAACAGGGTGCTTTTTACCCCCTTGTCCAAGTCGCTGATGAAGATGTTGAACAGTGTGGGTCCAAGGACCACGCCTGGGGGACCCCACTGCCCACATCCCTCCAGGTCGAAAATGACCCGTCCACCACCACTCTCTGGATGCAGCCCTCCAGCTAGCTGGTGACCCATTTGACTGTGTAGGTGTTGACACCACAGTCCCCCAGTTTTTTAATGAGAATGGGGTGAGAGACAGTGTTAAAGGTCCTCCGAAAGTCCAGGAAGACTACGTCCACTGCTACCCCTGCATCTAAGGATTTGGTGACCTGGGCACAGAAGGCCACCAGGTTGGTCTGACAGGACCTGCCTCTAATGAACCCATGTTGGTTGCCCCTAAGCATAACCTCTCCTGCTGGCCCCTCGTGGACATGTGCCAGAATAATTCTCTCAAAAACCTTACCCAGGATCGAGGTAAGACTAACTGGCCTATAGTTTCCCGGGACCTCCTTCCTCCCTTTTTTGAAGATGGGAACTACGTTGGCCCTCTTCCAGTCCTCTGGCACCACACCAGAGCACCACGAGTGCTTGTAAAGCGGTGCCAGGGGTCCCACAATGACCTCAGCTAATTCCCTCAGCACTCTGCGGTGGAGATTGTCTGGACCAGCTGATTTGAATACATCCAGTCCCTCCAGAAGTTCCCTGACTAGTCCTCACTGAACCTTGGCCTAGGTGCACCTCCCCTGGGGCCTGAGGGGGGCCCAGTGGTGGGGCTAATCCGGTCCCTGCTCAGGAAAATGGAGGCAAAGAGTTGTTAAATAGGTTAGCTTTGTTGTCTGGTGTGATGACCAAATTTACCCGGTACCTGCTTTTTGCCCCCTATGTATTTAAAAAAGGACTTCTAGTTGTCCTTGATCTAGGAAGTTAGTCCCAATTCCATCTCTGCCTTGGCCTTCCTGATCACCCCCCTGCAGCCCCAAGCAACCGCAGTATAGTCTTCCCTGGTGATGGCCCCTCCCTTCCATTGGGTGTACGCCTCCCTTTTAGCTAGGAGACACTCCCGGATGCTTTTGGTGAGCCATGGGGGCTTTTGCTCCCTCCTGATCCCTTTGATCCTCGTTGGGATTACCTCCCTTTGGGCTTGGAGGATCATGTCCTTAAGGAGCGACCACTCTTTTTGGACACCTGGCTCCCCTCCCCTCCGGGACCTCAGTGCTTCCCCGACTATTGTCCTTAGCTCATTGAAGTCTGCCCTCCTGAAATCTAGGGCTGCTGCCTTGCTGCAGGCCTTTGCCACCTTGTGCTGGAAGGTGAATTCCAGCAGGCAATGATCACTGTCACCCAGGTGGTCGAGCACCTGCAGCCCCTTCATCAGGTCATCACCAGTGGCCAGCACCAGGTCCAACAAGGTATCTCCCCTGGTGGGGCTGTACACCTCCTGGGTTAGATGGAGGTCCTGCATTTTGGCTAGGAACCTACATGAGTGGTCAGACCTGGCTGACTGCTCTTCCCAGCCGATGTCTGGAAAGTTCAGGTCACCCATGATGACCACGTCCTTTGACCTAACTGCCTCCGTGACCTGACTTGAGAATTCCTGGTCTAGCTCTTCCCTTTAGTTGGGTGGTCTGTAGTAGACCCCCACCGTTAAGTCTCTTTTCCCTCGACTGCCTTGTCTTCTAACTCAGAGCACTTCAGTGTGCCCCTCCTTTGATCCTGTGCTACCTGGTGAGGATATGTATTCCTCCTTAATGTAGAACGCCACACCCCCACCTTTCCTCCCTGTCCTGTCCCTCCTGTACAGCCTATAGCCCTTGATATTCACCGCCCAGTCATGCGTTGGGTCCCACCACATTTCAGTGAGCCCCACTATGTCTGCGTTGGTGTCAGCTAGCAGGAGGGTAGTTCCTACTGCTTGTTTCCCATACTACGAGCATTTGTGTAGAGGCATTTGAGGCCTCCTGAGGATATGTGCACTGGCCCCCTAATCACAGCATTGCCCTGGCCCCTGTTTCTTACCTGTGTATATGTTCCACTCATCGGTCTAGGCTGGGCTGTACTTGTGAGTGCTGCTTGGTTTAGCAGTCCAAGGCTTCCTCCGCCCTCATCTTCCCCTTCCCCCAACGAGCCTAGTTTAAAGCTGGAGGAGATCCACCAACCTAGAAGAGAACACGTTTACCTGTAGGGGAAAGGTAGAGCCCATCCCATCAGAGCATGTCTCTCATTGTGATGTGCGGGTCATTGTCAAGGAAGCCAAAGCCCGCCTCAAGACACCATTCCCGAAGCCACCAGTTGGTCTCTGTGATGCACGTCTCATGCCGTCTTCCACGTCTGCTCACTGATAGCACAGAAGAGAATACCACCTGTGCAACTACCTCCTTCAGAAAGCCCCCCAGAGCGTGGTAGTCTGCCATCAGGGGATCAGGGCTTCTCCTGGCTGCATCATTAGTACCCACATGGATTAGGACCATGGGGTAGTAATCGGTGGGCTGGATCATGGCCTGGATCATCCCCATCACATCTTGAATCCCTTGGAGGTCGTTAAGAGAAGACTGGATAGGCATCTGGCTGGGGTCATCTGATCCCAGCACTTTTTCCTGCCCAGGGTAGGGGGTCGGACTATATGATCTGTTGAGGTTGATGACCCTGAAACTCATGCTAAGCTTGCACCTACTCACAAAAGTTAAAATACAGAATAATAATGCTAACTGCAAGAGGATGCGAGTTCAAGGCTAGGCCATCTAAGAAGGAATAATGAAGTATCTCTTCCAGCTTATCTTGCTATATTCAGAATGATTTCAAGTAGACTCTTAGTTGTCTGGTGTGTAACCATATGAAATATCTATCCTTGATTAATTAGTATGGTAAATATTTCTTTTGCAACTAACTCGTGTTTATTTGCAGAAAGAGACATTCTCCATATGTAATAGATGTCTCCTCCTGATTTAGTATGTTTTTCCTGGCTGTTAATTAGTTTCCTGATATGTTTCAAACTGGATAACCTCTTGTTACCGAAGAAGGTAACTCATTCAAATTAAAATTTTCTGATAACTAGTAATGAGCAGGTTTTTCCTGTCAATTACTGCTTGGGACTCTGTCTTCATTTACACAACTAAAAGAATGCTTTGAAGATGCTAAACTAAAGGTATAAAAAGGCAGTAAAACAGCAAACAGCACGCGCACTTCAAGAGTGAGAAATATCTCTGACATCAGTTGCTGATGCACCCGACTTAACCGAGAAGTCGAAGAGAAACAGACCACCTCTTCATTGCCTGTTTGGTGAGAAATCATCATCTTATAGCTAATTACTGGACTTTGATTTGGTTTGGGCTCACTTGACTTGATTTTAAATACCTGTAGTAAATAAAGTCTTTCTGTCACTCATCAAACGAGGTGTCGTGTCAATCCCTGGGCTAGTCCGGAATCCTAGGTTTTTATTGCTAACAAGGTCCCTTCCAACCCTAGCATCTATGAATCTATGAATCTATGAAATTTAAAAATCATAACTCACTCTTTCCACAGGAAATGAAGGCCATGTAGCTGATCATGTTGGTGAAATCAAAGGTTATGAGCCCAAATGGAGACGTCCAGCGTGCCACAATATGAGAACTGAAGGCAACAAGCACTTGCCACCTGAATCCATTCTACGTCCACGAGACATCTTGTGTCTAGGGTGAAGTTCCCAGTTTCTGAAGTGTTGACCATCCTCAAGGCAAAGTTCCTGTAGCCTTCCTGTACATTTATGGTATTCAAGGGATAGTAACTAGCAACATCTGAGACATTCATCAGGAAGGAGTGGAAACTACTGGGGCTGGCTTTTCTTATGCTGCAGTAGAACAACACCTGGATGCTCACAGTAGCAGAGATATAGGTGGGGCTAGCTAGAGAGATGTATTAAGTGACTGAATACCTGGCCTTCTTCTAAAGTAGTATTCTCTCGCTTCTTGGCCTCTTGAAGGCTCAGATCAAGTGTAGTACGCAATGCCACGTGCCGCCTCGGGAACCGCATCGGCTGCGCCTGGAGCTGGACCGAGGAGGGCCGGGAGCTGGGAGTCTGCCTGCGCCCAGCCCCGCATGCCGACCGCATCACCGTCACACCCCGCATGAGGACCTTCCTGGAGAGGTTCCTGAAGGACGCCGTCCGCAACAAGTACGCTGGCGACCTGAGGGCCAAACCTGACCAGGGCAAGGTCTTTGACGTCACCTCGAAGTGAGAGGCTAGCAACCACTTCATGCCCAGCGGGAGCTTCACGCGCTTTGCGGACTGGTGCTTCCTCCACCGCGCCCGCCTCAACTGCCTGCCTCTGAACGGGGCCGTGCGCTTCGGCCACCGGGACAAGGGGTGCCGACGGTGCGGCTACGCGGTGGAGACCCTCCCCCACGTGCTGTGCAGCTGCAGGCCGCACGCCAGAGCCTGGCAGCTGTGCCACAGCGCTGTCCAGGACCGCCTGGTGCGAGCCATGCCGGCCGGGGCGGGGGAGATCTCCATGAACCGCACCGTCCTGGGCTGCGAGAGCCAGCTGCGCCCCGACATCGTCGTCACGAACCACGAGGCCAAGAAGATCGTGATGGTGGACGTCACCATCCCCTTCGAGAACCGGCGCCAAGCCTTCACCGAGGCCCGGGCTCGCAAGCGGGAGAAGTACGCCCCGCTGGCCGACACCCTGAGGAGCCACAGCTACGACGTGACGGTGGACGCGCTCATCGTGGGGACGCTCGGAGCCTGGGACCCCAACGAGAGCGTCCTCCGCGCCTGCCGCGTTTCCCGCCGCTACGCCAAGCTGATGCGCTGCCTCATGGTGTCCGACACCATCCACTGGTCCCGCGACATCTACATGGAGCACATCACGGGCCACCGCCAGTACATTGACCCCTACAGACCAGCCGCCGCCGGACCGGACCCGGAGGACACCGCCGCCTGAACCGCGCCCCCACCGCTTCGCTTCGCGTCGAGAGGAGTTCGCTGCCACGGACGACCCCGCCCCACCCGAAGAGGACCCCCGCGATCGGACTTTATGGACTGAGACGCTCACTCCGAGCCACTTCCTTCAACATCGCGGACCACTGTAACGGGTATGTGTGTATCTATCTTCTTTCCCTCTCAGCGTCGCGATCCCCCCTCCCACCTCCCCCTTCCGCACCCTCCCACCCCCGGGCTTAGTTGGCTAACATTGTATGGTATGTAACCTAGTCGCGTTCCACTCCTCTCCCCCACCCCTCGATTGTTAGTCCCTCGCTCGGGCGCTTTGTATTTCCATCTCAACTTTGTCATCTTTTTCCTGGATTCCCCATCCAAAACATCTACTAATAAAAGTCATTCTCTTGCTGACCCTTTACTCAATATGCCACAATGGCATTCTGGAAAGGCATGATGTATAAAAAGGCATCTACTTCTTCCCAGGGCAAGGGAGGGATGATATATATTGTACTCCAGCTGCAGACTAGTAACAGCTGTTCAAGGACATATGTGCATTTTGGGGTATTACAGGAAAAGGTATGGGCAGTAAAGACAGCCACTGGCTTCTCTGTGGTAATGGTCATGCCATACACATCATCTGCACCTTTTAACAGGATGCCTTGGAAGGTGTTAGCCAGAGGTTTCACAGACTCTCCATTGGCATACAGACCTGTTAAGTAAAACCTGCCTTTCACCTTAATAGTAGCACTGTTGTTCTCTCCATGTGATACAGTGGAGAACACTGGATAGCTCCCCAGGTGTTACACAGTGGGAGTCATGAGGTAGTATTTATTTCCCCAAGAGGAAACAGGATAGAGCACAGTGTTTTGGAGCTGGCTGCTGACAAACATGACAGAGACATCCTTGTCACCCTTGACCAGAACTGTGTTGTGGAACTTGAAGTTGGTGCTGCCATTAATCTTCACCAGTTCTGGCAGCTTGACTGTCTCTGTCATCCCCTGCTTTATAGTAATGGGTTCAAATGTGCCATTGGAGTCAGAAAGAGACACTGAAGATGAATAACCAGTAATCAGCACTTCAACCAGACCAGCATTCCCACAGACCTGTATGTAGGAGACAATAAACTCTTTCCCCAGAGCCTCTCTTGGCCATGTGTCTATGAAGAAAATCAGCAGAAAGGAAAATACAGTCAATAGATGAAGAAGTGGAAAGTGAAAGGCACCAAATGCATTTTGCTCAGGCCAAAAAAATCAAACCTGATAAAAGGAAATAAGCTAAAAAATCCTAATGTAGCTGGAGACCCCTAAGCTCAAATCTTACTCATGATTCTGTAATAAAAATGAGCCCTTAAAGGGGAACCTGCCAACCAACAAACCCAGTTACTGCTACCTTTCTCTAGCTCTCCTAATTTTCCCTGGGCCCTTTGGTGGTGGTAACTAAAGGGCCCTTCCACTTTTGAGTGTGATCACAGTAAAACTAGAACCCCTTAAGGAATAAAAAAGAAAGCAAGTGAACAAACATGGATCAAGAAATTCCCTTATTCTTTTCCAGTTCTGAAGTTTCTGGGTTATATTCTCAAATCTGGTCTATAACCCAAAGTTTATCCACCCCTATTAACAACTTGAGTATTCCCAGTCCCAGTGACACAGGTTCTTGCATTAGTGTACAGATAATCCTGCCTAGTTGTCTTTATCATGATGCAAACACTTTATAAAACGGTGTTAACGTCAATAACAGGAGAACTTACTCATTTGGTTTGTCCTTTGGGTGCCCACTCGTAGTAAAGACCAGGACAGTCCAAGAAGGAAAAATACTTGTGAGAATATAAAACAAAAATTGTTTAAATTCTGAGCTGTAGTATTAAACAATACCAGAAGAGGCTACTAAATCCACAATGGAGTCCAAGCACCTCTATTATTTGATCCCAGTCTCAATTATGCTGTGAAGTGAACATCTCTGGAGAGGACAGTTTACAATAAACTTGCTGACAAATACACATTCTGTTCCTGTCCGGCCAGTAGCTGCTCTATACCTCCATGCCTAAAAAGCCCAATTGATAAAAGAATCCTTCCTACCCCTCCATATTCTGAGGCCAGAGGTCCACCAAGTCCCTAAGGAGGAACACCTGACCATTGCTAGCTATCCAGTAGGGTAGCAGCTGGCCTCCTGCCCTCTCACATCTTGGCTCCCGCATCACTGTCTCTGCCCTGCTTACCTGTTGGAAGTGAGAAGTTCTGTCTTTCCATGGCTGCTCAGGAGAAATCAAGTTCTGAAATTCTGGCCCCTGTATCATTCTTATCAGAGATGTAGCAGGAAACAAAACTGCGTAGCCTACCCTATCAGAACTTCCCCTCCACCCCCTGCATTTAGAAATAACGCTAGATGCCTGAAAACTTAAGGACTTTGGGCCAAGTTCATCTTGAACTCAGTCCTTATCTTACTATAACCTGTGGCAGGTTCAGGTGTTGTGACAGAGTTGATGGTAGTCTTATGTAGAGTTTAGATGATGAATTTGTCTGGGATGGTTTGGATAGGGTTGACCTTGCATCAGGCAGGGGGTTGGACTAGGTGTGAACTTTGGAAGTTACTTCCAGCCCCACTTCTCTATGATTCTATATTTCTTACCAACTAAGGATGGCTGCCAACAAAGGACAGGAGAGCCTCAGATACTCCCCTTCTCTTGAACAGCTCCATAACAGAGAACTGGACATAACCAGTGATGGCCCTGGACAATGGACACAGAAATAGGATGCTGGACAAACAAGGGTTACAAAAGCAAGCTCAGGTGCTTACTTGCATGTGACACAAGCCTGTTCCACAGCACATGTACAACCCCCTCCACCTGCACCCCACTTCAATCCCTTTTCAAGGGAAGTTCCCCATTCTAACCTTCAAATCACTCCCCAGCAATATCCTGTAGTGCATAAAAGGCTAATTCTGTGCTGCAACCTCTAACACAAGGCTCAGCAAAAGCCCCTGTTTGCCCCTTCTGATCTCAGAGCCAGGTAGGACTACGAAGGATGTTCCCACCCATCCCGTTGCGCCTCTTTGAGGTGAGCTGCCTGCTAATTAGGCAACAGATTTCTGAGCAAGCCAAGAGGCAGAGCTTATAAGACACTAAAAGGAAGCATGCTTAGGGACTGGTGACATGGGACGTTTCTGGGTCACCTCTCTTTTGAATTTGTCTTTGACATTGAGGAGCAGAAAGCAAAAGGTCAGGTTTCTGGGGGCTGTGAAGTGTCACAGAGGCCCAATGCCTCCCACTGCTGTTGGGTGAAGTTGGCAACAAGCCATCCTTTGCTTCTGCCTGTGCCATGGAGCACAGTCTTGCTCAGCAAATTTCAAAAGTTACTTCTGAAGAAAGAAGTAGCTGTGCAGAATGAGACAGTGCAAAAGGCTGAGCTGAAGCTGAAGCAGGAAAGAGTAGGTCATTATCAGAAGAAAGCCCTTTCCTGTTTATGCTCCTTTCAACCAGTAGGATCCTACAACAGCAGGGCCCCAGTCTATTTGGCTTCCTAATTTATCACTAATAGCTTGAATTCCAAATCTGTTCCTCTTCCACCTAAGCCTCCAAAGAAGGCTGGTGACTTGCACTCTCTACAGGTGCATAATGCATCCTCACTGGTGATGGAGCCATGAATCGATACTTAAACACAAGCCAGGGAGATATTCTCCCTAGAACTATTCATTTAGTCTACCTGACATGGACAAGGTGGACAGAATCCAGCCCTAAATTATCTTTTCCCCTTTTTGAATATTTCCCACAAACTGACTGCAATCCCTTGAATTTATAAGTTGTTCACACTTCACCAACAAATCTTTTAGCTGCCAGGATTTGTTCAGTGCTCAAGCTGTTTTGTTTCTTTCACCTGCTCTTATTTCCAACTCAGCAAAAGACTTTGATTCTAACATAAAAAACCAGATATGATTAGCTACAGCCAGGCAAAACAATACAAAACAAGAGGTGGAAAATTTTGACATTTTCTACATTTTGCATTCAAGGTCAAATGAGATTTCTCTTTGAAACTGGGGTGTTTAAATTCTGCTGAAAACCTGTTTAGGCAGCTACTCATTCACACTAGATCTGGCCTGTAGGGGTTAACAAGAAATTCTGGATTAAGAAGGGCATTCATCGTTTGGGAACATAATGGAAAGATTCAAGTATATTAATTTACCAGAGGGCATTGGGCTCAGTGTCCCTAGAAGTACTTTCCAGTCCCGTGCTCATAGCCGAGGGTTCATGGAGCAGGGTAAACCAACCTATCTGTTTGAACTTGTTTTCCTATAGAACAAAGTAAAAGCAGGAGGACCGGAAAATAAATTAGCTTAGCAAATACTGCCCTAAGGATAAATGATATAAGGAGTGTAGCAGGCCAGAGGCCGCATACCAGAGTGCAGTCTAGCTAGTCTTCCCCTGGAAATACAAGGATTGAAGAAGTTTTAAGGTCCCCTCTCCTAACAGATGACTAAAGGCAAAAGGACTTAGTAGGACACTTTATGTTTCACTGTTGCACAGTGACGAGTGGAAGGTAAAGATTCATACAAACAGTCCCAGACCAACAGACGCAAACAGTGAAGCCCTATATTGTCTTTTAAAAAAGGTCAGACATGGACCTTCCAGTGCTCCCACACTGTGTGAGAAACCATGTGCAAGGAAGATCTGGTGTCTGATGTCTGTTCTGCCATCTCCTGTGTGTCATGTTCTTGAAAGACGCTGATATTTATGTGAGTATAATCAAAACAAAACTTTGCTCAGTGGCACTGAAACCACCCCATTTTTTTCAGACCTTGTCCCCATGTAATTGATTGGAACAAAGGACTACACTAGAAAGAACTTACCTGGCAGGGGAAACATCATGTATCTGGGTCCATGAAGGCAGTTTTCCTTAAGCCCCCGGGGAATAACTGTTCTTCTGGCATGGTTTAGTACCTGCCGAAGTTTTGGGGCTTAAAGCCCACTTTATGAAAATGGGAGGCTCCTCCCTAGCTTGCTTCTGTGGCCATATGGCTGACAGCCAGCGAAACTTGGGGGCATCTGAGCCTCAAGCCTCCTGACTTGGGCCTGCATGTAGGATGCCTACCGAAAGACTCTGGATATATCTGAAGCCCCTGGTGTGGGGTGAAGGATGTTTGTCAGTTGTAGCACCACTTATGGTTGTGGACTGACTCACGGATTTGGACTTGATTTGACTGATTTGGCTTGGAACACATAAAGTTTCTTAAAAAAAAAAAAAGAACTTGATGGGGCAGCTACATGAAAGGACTGAGGGAGCCTCTGAGAGTGGGACCCAAAGCAATCAGTCCTGTTCTCACTCTACTTCCTTAGCAGCTCTGACCATCATTTAAACATATCAGCAACTGTTAATCTTGGCATTACAGCAGTGCAGGGGTGTCCCAAACAACAGCTATGCCCCAATGGGCCAAATGCTGCATATACAGTGGGAGTAAGAGTCAGTCCCTGGCCCAAAAATTTTATCATCTAAATTGACAAAAGACAGATCATGATTCCCATGGTCCAGGTAGAAAGCTGAGACATAAAGAGATTAAATAACTGTCCCAAGTCCATGAGGCTTGGAAAAGAGGACAGGCTAATTTCCCATCTTCTCTAGAAAATCTGAATTCATTTCCTGTTTTCCAGGTGTTGACAGAAGTATCCCAGGATGAGCAGCTTCATGATTTATTTAAAACACTGAACTGATTATGTCTGGGGAATCACTGAGATGAGTCACAAGAGTCTGTTCTAAAGTCTCACAGTGATAACACCCAGGACTTGCTAAGTCATCTGGTTTAGAGAGGCTGAGATCAAAGGTTTGAATTCCATCAGAAACTACCTTTTTTCTTTGCTTTTTCCTCTCATCCTTTTTTAACACTTGCTCATCAAGAGACTGAAATGAACTTCTCATTTTGGCAACAGCTTCCCAGTTACTTACAAGCAGATTTTAAAAACTGAGGATCTTAGCTGTAGCATTGTACAATGTAAAAAGCAATTGTCCAACTGGGAATTCATCTCATCCGAGTCACTTGCACAGTTCCCTGTGGCATGGTGCCCTCTAGCATTGCTTTGTGACAGAGAGTACAAGTAGCCCTTATCCTAGGCCTAGTGATTTAAGAACTCATTCTTATCTTTATAAAAATTAAAAAGTGATTTTGAATTGTAACCAGGCTCCATGGGGCAAATATTGTGTAGCAGCAGTAGACAGAGAAGGCTGTAAGCATGAGACCAAAATAAAGCACCTACTGAATACTTGTTTGTTGCCATAATATAACAGCACAACCTGGAGTGTTTTAGTGCTTCAGTAACAATACCAGTCTTTCCATAAGCCCGTGCCACCTGTGGGGCAGGGAATATAATAAGGTGTGTTTAAATTGTAAACCAGCCTTCTTTAACATGAAGTTAATTGTAATTGCATGTCACCAGATAGATGCAGAACCTGATTCTGATCTTGTTTAAATCACTCATATACCCCTATGACGTCATTAACTTCAGTCGTTATTCCTGATTTTTACTGGCGCCTATGGGTGTCTATACACATACAGCAAGGCTGCTCCAGCAGACTCCAACATCATGTGTATCAGCATTCCCTTGCTGAAAAATAGCACTGGGGGCACTTTAATTAATGCTTGCCATTTTTCAGCATGGAGATGCTGATACATGGGATGCTCTGGGCACTTTAATTAGAGCAGCTGTCAGAGCCACTTTAATTAAAGCCCCTCCCACCCTCCAGAGCACATGTATAAATGCTCTATAAGTCCACAATCAGACTGCAATCAAAGCATTTGTTAGTGAGACCTCAAATTCTATATAGTAAGTAAAGATGTTCTGAATTCACTAGAGTATAATTAACTAGCTGATAGATTTGGAAAAGCTAGAAATGTCTTAGGGATGATGGGCCAACTCCTTAGCTGGTATAAATTGTCATAGGTCCATTTGTTTCAATGCCACTATGCTTAGTTATACCAGCTGAGGCACTCCATGGGGCCAGACTATCTCTGGTCCACTGAAGAGCCTTTAGTGTGCTCTCAGACTGTGGTCTCAGTTATACTTGCATAAACAAGAGGTGGTTAGACACAATCAGATCCTCCTCTCAGTTGATGAAACAGTGCTAGCATCTCACAGGAAGGGGCTCCAAACCTGCAGCAGAAAGTCCAGAAAGGGCAAGGCACCATCTCCTGTCTGCTGCCAGTTAGTTTCACCATAAGAAATTACTTTAGCAAATAGGGAAACAACTATTTAAATATTTGTGTTCACATGTTTTCCTGTAGTAATGTTTGGTGCATTCTAATAAGCCCAGAAAAAAGCTTTGATTGCTGGCATATCTTCATTGACTTTGGGAAGCTTACTCCCATAATGGATTTGGCCCTCTGAACATTTCAGAGAATTTGGCTGCTGAGACAGACTGAGTCATTGCACCGGAAACTGATCTTAATCATACTGGTATAAACTTGGAATAACTCCATCAGCTTCAACTGATTTATTTTGGATTTACACAGGTGTAAATGAGATTGGAATCTCAGTGCTATTGGAGTGCAGCAGATGTTCCTGATTATTTTCTATTCTTGTTTTATTAATTAACACTATGTGTGAATTTAGTTCTGGTGAAAGGTGCTGGGCTGGCAGATCTGAGGCTTGATTCTGAGTTGTGAACCAGTTGGGCACTGAAGACTCCATGCACTGCAGGAATATGCCCTTTTTTTTCCACTGGAAAGAGCTGGCAATAGTTGAACAAGCTGTCCATGTGCCATGTGGTTCCACTATGCCTCAGGCAAAACCTGGACTAGTGGTTCTCAACCTTTTTAGACTCAAGGCATCCCTACGAAAATGCCAGCTCCTAGTCTTCACTTGTATTTTGACTGCAAAAAAATAACAGAGCAATTCTCCTATTGCAAACTCAGAAAGCCCACAACAGGGAAGAATGCTTTTAACATTATCAATTCCTGCACAAAATCTCTATGTATATCTTGTGAATTATGCCTGTATGACTTACAGTGCTAATATGGTATGACACCCCACGGCACCCTTGAAAGGATCTCAAGGCACTCCAGGGTATGGTACCCTGATTGAAAATCACTGACTTAGAAGATCCAACTTCCAGGTGTACATCAGTAATTGCTGGGACTATGGCAATAACTTCTGGGGCCTTTTCTGTTCTTGATCTCTATACTCAGGTTGGTGACACTGAGACCAATTCACAATGTGTGTAACAACAGATATGGAGCCTGAATACCTCTTCTAAAGACAACTGGACTGACACTCTCTGCCTTGATTCAAATTGCAGACAAGCAGCTTTCCAATGGGATTAGCACTGTCGCACCATGCTGGGCTTAATTTAGACCAGTGACCTATAAGTTACTAATGCATCTGGATCTCATTCTCATGAGTAAGATATAAAAGTCCATATAAATTGGATGGAAAATAAAATCTCTATATCCTGTTAACAATCCCTTAAAGCATCCAGATATTTATCTAGTATTATTATGGGTACCTGTCTATATCACTTGTTTTAAATGTGCCAGCTACTAAGGTATCTGAGTGCTCCGGTGCCATTGGAAACTAACCTATGCATGCCAGACATGCTTCTCATTATAGCAGAGAGCAAGCTATAAGTAAGCTACATACAAATATACGTGTATGTATATATATATATCATTATAATAATTATTATAATCCAGACACATATAGATATAATAATGTGTTATGTCATAAAATATATGTAATTCATTAATAAATAAATAAATAATGATAACGGTATAACACTGAGGTTCTGGGTATTTATGTAATAATATTCAAAAACCTTCTCTTAACCCTAGGGTGACACCTGGAATTTATTAATGCTGCACAGTTGTTTTGAAAAGTGACAAAGGCACATCTAGATCACAGCTGCAGTGTGGCCCAGTCAGGTAAGCCTCTTAGTATACCCTAACTGACTCCTTTAAGCACTCCCAGCCCTGGAAATACAGCCCAGGCAGTCACCTTTCAGTTGGCGTTAGTTTCAGTAACTTCAGTTGAGTGAAGCCAGTTTTCATCTGCTGAGGATATGACCCAGTGCAGTGTAAGGGGAAAGTGACCGGAGCCTTGGTGTATTACACCAACAGTCTGATATTGTGCCTATCCAATGTTGGCAAATGCTTATCTCCTCAGTTTCATCAGTGTGAATCCATTAAAGCCCAACTGAACTCCTCTTAACTTCTACACCACTGTAACTGTGACGAGAATCTGGTCCTTAAATGATTTGCCTCTGGTTATACCAGGAGACTGTTTCATTATGTAATTACTCCAGTAAATCAGGAGTAATTCTAAGAAAGCCTACACAGTTTTAAAACTATAAAACTTCAAAAAAGTAGAATAAAAAATAAGATTCAAATTTTGTAACTTCTAAGGCAGTATCAACCTCAAGAAAATCCCATTTTCTCCTAGTGCAGCCAGTGTGGGCCTAATTCTGATTTCGCTCTAGGCTTAAACTAGCCTAATGCTACTTGGCCAGATTCTGTTCTTATTGACAGTGGTATAACTCTTAAGTAACTGTATTTCTTCTAATACAGTGATTCTAGATGGGTATTGGTGTAACTGAGAGCAGAATCCTGGTCATTGGTTTGGCTTCCTCTTTTTGCTGTAGGATAATTAGTTAACATAACTTCAGTCAGTGGTATTTGACTGGTGTAAAATCAGCATAAAAAAAGAACTGGACTCTGCGAGTTTAATCCTTAATGAAACACTGGCATTCTACAACAAATGCTTTAGGGAGGGTTAGAGGGGGAGACGTTTCACAAGTCACATCACACCATGTCCATGCAAATCTGCACACAAAACAAGGCAAACACATAATAAGCCTCCTTGTGTGAAGCCCAGAGTGCAGTGGCACATGTCATGCCTTTCGCAGCCTGGCCTTCCCCAAGACTCCACAACTGTAGTCTTGTGGAGGAAAGAAAAGACCCATTCTAAAGGGGAGAAAATGGCAGTTCCTCAGTGTTAAACACAGGGGATAGAAAGCTTGTTTAAACTATCTCTGAACACTTCTTTACTTTCCTCTGGTGCTGGCTGAATTTAGAATGAGTACATGATGTGGACTTCCTCCATATGTATCGTCTGGACCATTTTTGTGTTGCATTTCCACAGAGTTATGGCTGGAATCCCATACCTGCCACTGAAATTACAGAGCTCTTGAAAGTATTAGTCAACCGAATGGAAACTTCTGCTTCACTGAACCAAAATTCCAGATCAGAACATGACTGAGTCTGAAGGTTGGGATCTAATTAAGTCCTGTTTTTCCCACCCAGATTGAAGAGGGTTTCTGCGACAAGGTGGATCTCCGTATGGAGAAAGTGAAGAACCTCTGTGCTGAGTTAAACCTTTGGAAATGAGAATACAAAGGTACCTGTTTCCATTATGCTTCCTTTGCTCACTGTCTACTGTAACACCATGGTAACTGTTCAACACCAGCAGTGGCGGTTCCTTGATATGACAATGACAGTCTTCCAGTAGATAGGAAAGTCATTGGTGAGTCTGGAGATGACTGAAGAGGCCAATGCAAGATCTGTATGTTCAATGGCAGGTGTGGTATACAGCTCCAGAAGGAAGGGGAACATCCTGGTTCAGCACTCTCAGAAGGTAGGGAACATTCAAAGAAGCAACCAAGCTAGCAAGAGAAAGAATGAGTAATCACAAGGTGACAGTGAGATCTCAATGCAGTTCTCCTGAGTTATGCTCCATTATCTTGGATATCACACTTTTTTTTCCCCTTCACCTTTCACAATCTTATGTGGCCCTCAGCCATACCGTCACCATCTCTTTGCCTACCACCACACAAAAGCAGGACTCCTGTCAGTTCATCCAACGCAGAAGAATATTAGTGCATTGGCTGGTAGCGCCAACCACGGAACTGGAAGTACCAGCGGAAGTGCACTTCTGGTTTTGCCACTGGCTCAGCGATCAGCTGCAGGGGACCACCCCCTCGGTTGGCGATCTGGTGCCCCACCAGACTCAGGAGGCACCAGTCGCCCATGTATCTTTGTGCCCTAAAGGTAGAGGAAAAGGAATAAGAGTGCAGATGAGTGTAATTTGTCAAAAAGGAGCCAGGAGTGGCGTTCAAGGGCTGTGACAGAAGAGAAAAAGGAGGCATAACTTAAAAGCAGCCATTTAGCTCAGTTGGTTAGAGCCTGATATAAATGACACCAAGGTTGTAGGTTCAATCCCTGGCTAAATGATCTCTTGGGGTCCCTTCCAGCCATATTTTTTCACAACTTCCATATGGTCTAGCAGTAATGATTCCTGGGTTTTTCACCCAGGCAGCCTGGGTTTGACTCTCAGTGTGGGAATGCACCTTGTTTTAGCTAAGTGTGGACACCTGGGTTCTCTCCCTCCTCTGTGCTTAGAGGGTGGTGAGGTCTCGGAGCCTGGATGCCCAAGTCCCCCCCAGCTCAGGGAGGTCTCTGTCAGCAGTGTGAGGGCCAGGCTTTGATTCTCTGCATGGGTGACTGGTCAGTGGCGAGCAGCAATGGTACACAGAAGCTGTCAACGGCAGTCAATCTCAGGGGGGGAACATGCCCTCCCCACCAGTTGCCTCTGGTGTGTTGAGAGGGGCTGGGGGTTGATAGGCACCCAGGTCCCCTAGCTCTCTTAGCTGTTCCCACATGGTCTAATGGTAAGGATTCCTGATTTCTCACCTAGGTTCAGTTCCTGGTATGGAAATAGCTCTGCCTTTGGTCAGAAAAGGAGAGGCTGAAAGACTTGGGACTGTTCAGCCTGGATCAGAGGGGACTTGGTAACAGCCTGTAAGTGTATCAGGGCCCAGAGGAGCATCTGTTCACTAAGGAACCCCAGGAGAGGATAAGAAACAAACCTACTGAAGATCACTTTAGACTGGACATAAGGGAAAACTTCTTTGCACGCTGAGGGTTTGGAAAAATCTCTCCCCAGAGGTGGTACAGTCACCTACCTCAGCGATCTTCCAAGAGTGTCTTGACACCCACCTTGCTGGGGTCATCTGATCCCAGCAGTCTTTCCTATCCAAGTGCAGGGGGGCTGAACCCGATGATCTTGTAAGGTCCCTTCCATCCTCTAACATCTATGAAAATCCTGCCTTGCATACTGCCAAGTCACATTATTAAAGGATCAAAGTTAGATCCATGTGGGACACAAAAAGACATGGATGTTCTTCAGTCTCTACCCCATTCCCAAGGCCTGTGGCAGGGGCTGCCATCCTCCTCCGGCACTGCACTCCTAGCATAAAACCACTGCCGTGACTCCTGATGGCACCAGGCCCAGATTAATGCATAGGCAAACTAGACACATGTGGGCAACCCCAGTCCCCACCACCATGGCAGCAGTGCTAATGACCCCACCCGCCTCCCCTCTGCTGGCCTTGCTGCCATGGCGGCTGCTTCCCAGCACCACCATGGAGCCCTGCTCCCCGCAGGCAGCAATGCCAGAGTGCAGAGGAGGGTCTCAACTGGCCTGGGGCCCACACGTTGGTTTGCCTAGGGCCCACTAAAGGGTCAATCCGGCCCTGCCTGGCATTCTAACCCAACGTCTCCTGGGAAGCCCTGACCAAAGCCCTTCCCTGACCTCCCCCCCTCGCAGACACCCTGCAGTCTCTCCCCAAGCCTAAACTCCCAAACTAGGCTCCCCTCAGGGTCTCTTCCCCCTCTGCCCAAGCCTCCTCCCTGTGGTCTCCTAAGAGTCTCGGCTGCGAATGCCCTTATCTGGCCTCCCATCCCCTGGACTCCCTGTGACCCCCCCCCAGCCCACGCTCTAGGGTCTCCTCGCTCTGTACTACCTTATCCTCCTCACCTGGTCCCCGCAGGTCCCTCTCCTACACCCTCCCCCATGGTCTCCGCAGGGCCTCCTCCCCCACAGGTTCCCAGATCCCAGTGGCAACATGTAGAGGATGCATGTGCACCCCGACAGCGCTGGTTCAACCTGACAGGCTGCGCTCCCCCTCAGGTGATGGGCAGAGGGACAGCAAGAGCGCTAGCCAGGGAGCCGCAACGCCAGATGAAAGGCGGAGTGATAGGTGACTATCTCTATCAATCAACGCTTAGTGCATTCTCTATTGGTCTCTGGAACAAGGCAGATCCCACCCCCTCTATCATTGCACTCAAGCCTCTCCTTGAGCCCAATAGGTGGCACGACTTGTCCATTAACTCTCTTCCGAGTGGCTATTAGTTAATTTTTTTTCGTGGGCGAGACTTATAACCCCGCCCCTCCTCTCGCTCCTCCTCTGCCCGCATCCGCAGCCCATTCCATCTTCGGCTCCCCGTGGGTGCGGGCGCGGTGCTGTCTCCTTTCTCCGCGCTCCCATTGGAGGATGCGGCTTGGTAGGCGGGTGTCGCGGCTGGAGTCCCAGCTCGCCATTGGCCGGCGGGAAGCTGGGGGTGGAGCCGCGGGGCGGTGGGGCGGAGCCGCCTGTCAGTCAGTCAGGCAGGCAGACAGGCAGTCCGGCCCGGGCAGCCGGTGGGGGCGGAGGGGGCTCTATGGCAGCTGGGGCGCTGGGCGCTGCCGCCCCTGTTCCGCTGCATGTGGTGAGCGCGGGTGCGGCGCCCGGGCCCTCGGGCTTCGGCCCCCCGCGGAGCCGCCATGGCAGCGCCGCGCAGGTAGGAGGTGCCGCAGGGGCCCATCCCCCCTCAGCGCCTGGGGCCCCCAGTGCTCCCCCCAGCGGGCGGCCCACATCTGCAGGGTCCCTCCGCCCCACACCCCAAAATCCAGGTGGGGTGGGATAGGGGGTAACCCCACCCGAGGTGGGTGCCGGTCTCCGCCTTCCAGGCTCAGGGTGAGGTGGTGAGCCCTGCTCCGTGCAAGTGATGGGAGCAGGGGGGGAGAAGCTGTCCCCAACTGAAGGGGAGGGGGCTTTGCTAACCTCCACCCCCCACTCCTAGCCTATTCCAGAGTGCCTGGTCTGCCCTCACATCCATGCCCTGCCTGTATCTGCCAGTCTCAGGGGCGATGCCCCCAGCCTGAGGAGCTGTGGCAGAGGGGAGCCTGTGCCCAGACCCTGGGATCTGTCCAGCCCCAGGCATCCTCTCAGCAGTGGGTGCAGGGAAGGGAGATTGCTGGCTCCCTCCCACCTTCCCTCTCCTGGGAAAATATGGTAGGAGCTGACACATCTGCCGTCTTCTCCACTGACCCCTGGCTGCTGGAGATGTCTCCCTTCCCAGTCTCTGGTGCAGGGGCTTCTTGTTTGCCTCAGTGCCCTGGTCCCAGCATCTGGTCCCCATCCCTCCCACATCCACTTCTGGGTTTAAAAAAGCCCAAATCTAGGCCAGGGTGACTTGGTCTCTTCTAGAAGGAACCTTCCCCTTGCAATCTCCCCTGCAACTGTCTGCTGCTGGAACCAAGAGATTCCTCCCCAAATTCTGCTGGGCCTTGTTCCTTTTGATTTATTTATCTGGGTGTTAGGCCACCATCCAGGATCGGTTACCTGCTGGCTTTGTCAAGCCTCGCACTGACATGAGTTGTCTCAAGGTCTGGCTGGATTCATGGGGCTGGTGTGATGGCAGCACTCTAATTTTTTTTCCAGAGGAGATGGTTTGTTATTGTTCCTATTGTGTTTGGTTTTTAGTGGGGTTAAAGATTTAGGAGGCAGTGGCTGATCCTCCTTCAGAGAATAAAAAATGTACTTGTAAGATGCTACCAGCTGCCTTTGATTTAAAGATTGATGCTCTGTGTTCCAAGCTAAGGAGGTTTAATTTTTTGCCTGCTCAGTCAGCCCAGAATGGCTGAATGATGAAAAGAAGAGGCTCTTCTGTGACCGATTTTTGCTTTTGGAGGATTTCCTGAAAGAAAATGTCTCACCACAACCCTGATGTTCGTTAGCCGTGTAGCAGGTTGCAGGGAGAGATTGAAAATTATGTTAATTTTCAATTTATTTATTTCCTGGTGTCCAGAGGACTTGTTGTATCTAGTCCTGCATTCATTAGAAAAAACTGCTGCTTGCCTGAGATCCTATATATTGCCTAAATAGCTGATGCTTTCCAGCAGCATCTCTGTAACATTTTGGTTTTTTCTTAACCCTGATTACAAGTTATTAGCACTCTCTTCAAAGCAAATCAGACTGATTGTGCCCTGTGTCTTTCCCACTTGACTTTGCAGTGGATTTTTTTAGCACTGTCAATTGGTTTATGCTTGGAAAACAAGTGTATGGTTTGTGGGGGGTTTCCCAACAGCAGAACAAGCTTTAGTGCAGCTAGAGGCTTTTCATGACTGGGGAAAAAAAAATTGCCTAAACTCAGTCTGAGCTTTGCATAAGTGTATGTTTTGGGGGAGGTGAGGAGGCAGGAAAGCGGGGGGGGGGGGGAACCCATAAGGCTGAGCTCATCAGTGCTAGTTATCTTGGCAGCCCTAGTGTAGACAATCCTCTAGCTGCTGATCTGTCAGTAAAATGCCGCTGATCTATCAGCAGGTCTCATGAATGTGATGTGTAAAATAATGCTGACACCTGGGAGGCTATTTATAGTAAAGCCTCTTGGCCTTTGTGTAGACCGCCCCAGCAGCTTAGCCAATCGGGTACTGTCTACACTACACCTGTTGGCACAAATGCTTACATTGATGAGACCTAATGGCTGGAAAGGAGTCCTGTTGGTCATTTGCAAGTAGCTCAGTATTACACGGTTCAAGGCTTGCCTTTCTGACCATTGTAATTGAGAGGTCAGCTGATAAAATGGTATTGCAGTCACAGTGGAAAGGAGTCCTTGCTGGCATGGTGTGTGGTTAGCAAGTAGGTTAGTTGGGAATCAAGGTTTTTCAGGCCCAGTTACCATTTCCAGACCTTGTTTCTGGATTCATGAGTAGAAAGAGGAAGTTTCTTAACTCATGATTGTGGTATTTCTTTTAAACATGCTTTATTTTTATTTTTTTCCCCTGCCTGTTGTTAAAGGTGCCTGGGACTTGTTTGCCTTCTGCAGCAGTGTTGGATGTTGGTGGCAATCCAGGCTAGGAATTGTGACTGTGCTATGCTAGTGCTCCTACTGGGGCTAAAACCAAGGGCTCCTGGCTGAAGGGTTTTGCCACTCTATTTAGGGTCAGATTAATCACCACATTTGAAATCGAGGAGGAATTTGCCTGGTGGGGGGATAGGGTGGGCCATGAGTTTCTTCCTTGGATCTCTTGAGTACATTTAACACCACTTGCAGCTGCAGGACACTGCTAGCCCTCAACCTTCTGCTTTAGGGAGATTCAGGGACTTTTGATGTCTGGGGGCAATGTACCCTGTAGGTATGCGATAGGGTTCATTTATATAGTTTTTATAGCTTCATAGTTTCTAGGGTCAGAAGGGACCTGAGTAGATCATCTAGCCCAACCCCCTGCCATGGCAGGAAAGAGCGCTGGGGTCAAATGACCCCAGCAAGGTGTACATCTAACCTCCTCTTAAAGACCCCCAGGGTAGGAGCCAGCACCTCTTCTCTTGGAAGTTGGGTATAACAGGGATTTAGGAGTAGGTTAGACAAGGATGTGTCTAGGGCAGTTTGGATGGGGCTAATCCTGCCTTGAATTGTGGGGGGCTGTTGGACTAGAGGTGACCTCCAGAGGTCCCTTCCAGCCCAGCTTTTATATGATTTCTTGTGCAAGAAGGAACTTGCTGATGCAGTGGATGTGATGAGGGCTCCAGTACATGTTTACATCATTACTTTGTGTTGGCTGGCTGCTGTCTTGCCTTCCATCTCTCTTGGCGTCATATGGCCAAGATATGGAATCAAATCTGGTACATGGGATGCACACTGGCTACCCAGCTGGCAAGGAGGTTGTTGACTGTAACTTATTCGTGGACCTATCAGGCTCACCCATGGGAAATGAGAACTAATGTTATGCCTCAGTACAATCTCTGCTGGCACCACTGGGCATGAGTGAGTTGGGGCCAGGGGTCGTGACCTGGATTTAGGATCACAGCAAAAAAGGTTGGGAGCCACTGCACTAAGAAATCCTTGCTTCTCACATAACTTCTAGGCCCCACAGCTACATTGCTTTTATGCTACCATAAGACATAGAGCATTTTGAAGCGTACGGTTCTCTGAAATAACTGCATCCTAATGGTTGTTCCTTTCTAAATTCCTCCAGAGCCAACACTGCTTCTGTTGTAGAAAATATGAGCAATACTTCAAATGTTAGCTACCTTTTAGCTAAATCCTAGAGCAGTTCTTGTGTTGCAGCAAGCCCATAGCAGGTCAGAATGGTTTGACCCTTTGGATTCCTGTTGGAAATATCTGGATTTATATTGTGACTCATGTAGGTGTTCACATGTATAACAATATTAGTTTGCTAATATTTGTGGCATCCTCTGGCACCCTTAAAAGGATCTCATGGCACTCTAGGTTGAAAATCTTTGACTTACTCTGTAAGCACCTTTTGAAATTCTCAGTCTTCAACTATTGAATATTGGGAGGACATGGTGTCAGTGGCTGTAAGCTACCCTCTGGTATTTCTGTTTTCATCCAAAATAAGAGCAATGCAGTGGGATAAAACATGGCTCTTCTATTCAGTAGCATGTTATAAGCAGTCCTGGAGTGTTTTGCTTTCACGTGGAGACCTGCTTTACGCAGTCTAGTCTCCTCCATGACCTGAGGGGCCTCTTGAATTTCTTGAGTGTATGATAACAAGCTCCTCCCTTGTGTTACCTGTGACAAGTTAAAAGGTGTTTGTGCCTGGTAGTTGTGTGAGGGTTGTTGCCAAAGTTTTGCAGAGCCAGTGAGATAAATGCTTGTCTAGGATGATTTCAACAGGGCTGATCTTGCCTGGAGTAGGGGTTGGAGGGATGTGACCCCAAGGGCTTTGCCAGCCTGACATTCCTATCATTCTGTGACAAGAGACAACCTGTAAGACACCTGAGGAAGAATGCCTTGCATTCTGAAGCTTGTCTTAAATTTACTGGTCTGACTAAGGGTGATCTTTTATCTCAAGTCCCAAGACAGTGGTTCCCAACCTCAGGGCGCTACCCAGCTCAGGGTTGCAGGGACTCTGCCCCTCCTGCCTGTGGAGCTCTCCTGGTGCACTGTGGGGCTCTCGCCACCACTGTCCCGGCGATCCTGGCCTACCCCAGCCTGGGCTCTGCTGGCACTACTGGGCATGAGTGAGTCAGGGGTGGAGGTCACGACCTGGATTTAGAGTCACAGCAAAAAAAGGTTGGGAGCCACGGCCCTAAGAAATCCTTGCCTCTTGCATAACTTCTAGGCCACCACAGCTATGTTGCTTTTATGCTACTATAAGACATGGAGCATTTTAAAGCACAAAGTTCTCTGAAATAACTGCATCCTAATGACTCGTTGTAAGGACCTGGTTATTAAGAGAGAAGATGCCACTCCCGTATATGTGCCCCAAATCCTGAAACACATACGCGAGTCTAATTGAAGGCTTAGCTCAGACATGGCCCCTTTAACTTGACAGGGTGTATTTACTTTTTACAGTGCTTTTTTTATTGAGCAATAAAGTCTCATTGAAATGAATGGGCTGCCTGCCTGGCATTGATCTGTGGGACTTTATAGGCGAAGCTCTGAGGATAGGGGCATCTGTGTGAACACCAGCACCCAAAGAGTACCTGGGGTTACTGATAACCTTGGCTTCCTCTCAAATGCTGTTGCATCATTCTCATGACTTCACTCCCTTGTTTGAATGCTATCGCACCTGTATTGAAGGGTGCTTTCTCTAAGCTGACTGTGTTGTCCTGATGGTTGCCAGAGTCAGCCATGAGCTTGCTCTGTAGTGCCAGCATAGTTTCCAAAATGGCTCAGTCTGTGCTAGTGCTCGGGACAATAGGAGATCTTGGAGTGCCTCAAGTTGGGAGGGGGAGGGGTGCGCATCAGTATGAAGAGGGTAAAAATGAATACTGTTTGGGCTGTGGATTGGCCTCTGGCAGCTGAGAAGGTGGCTATGGAAATCTGACCATTAGGCAATCAAATAGCAGTAATAGTGTTTGTGTGTCTGAAAAGCTGTTCCAGCTGTGAGCTTCTTACTCTGCCTGATCTCTGGCCTCTACCCACACTCATCTTGCTATATATGGGGGCTGAAGTGATATGTACAGCAAGCCTAACCCTTCTGGTAAAGTCCCTGCCTTGGTTTCTTGTACCTGTTGGCTGATCTACTGCTTGCAGCTCTCACTGAAGCAGAGGGGGCTCTTGATGTTCCCAGGTTCACTGGATTCAGTCTATCCAAGTCTCAGCGCTAGCATTTTAGTCATGTCACTATAGCTGTATCTTTGACAACAGCACTGTTTGAACAGGCCATCACTGCATCTGGCCTCAGACAAGCTAAAAGGCAGCAAAACCTAGCTTGAACTGCTCGCCTATATGCAGATTTAATAAGGCAATTAAGATTGTCTGCCTGGTGTAGTGACCTACAAAGTGAGGTTATTTAATGAGTGACAGCTGTAAATTCGGTCCCCAGCTGAAACTGTGTGTATGTGTGTGTCTTTATGAGACTCCCACCTTTCGGGGGGAGGGGGCGTGCCACACTGTAGTGTCCAGCTCAGTTAGTGTGTATCTTCCTCTTCAAATCACCCACCTAATAAACATTTAATTCTGTCTAGTCTGGTTTTGCAAACCTATGCTGCTAGGATGGCGCACACCTCCAGCCTGATCTACCATATTGTCTCTCGTATATCTGATGCACCTCTTTCCCCCCCCCCCCCAAAAAAAATTTCTTTTGAAAGACAGAAAGAAGGTGGGGAAATCTCTCCTTGCTTCTGCAGCAGAAGATCCTGTGGATTGAGGAAGGGGAGTGGGAAGAAAGTGCCCACAGCCCCGCTTGCAGCACTGTTGCGTTGCTGTCACTCCCAGGCAGATGCTGGTATTACTGTATTTCCTCTGCTAAAATGCACACCCTAATTTCCAGCAGCTGAATTTTCAGGGGAAAGGTGTGTGTTGTAAAGGACAAACACACACAGTAACTTACCAGTTAGGCAGCAAACTAATGGTGTCCCCCCTGCAGTGCCTTGACTTCCTCTTGTGTTGTGCTTAAAGTGAACCAAATGCTCGATCAGCTTCTGGCTCTCCCCAGTTGGTCTCACCTCAGAATGGTGACAGGGCAGATCTCCCACGTGCTTTCCTATACTATTGTGACTCACCCCTGAGGATTCAGTTGTATCAGCCTATCCAGCCCCTTGCATCTCTGAGTCTCCCTATAAGCCAGGCAGACTCAGACATGTCAGATCACGTTACCATTACTGATCTGCTGAGAACTGGATATGGCTGTCCCAGCTCATCCCTTATCATCTCTTCAAGTAGCCTTGAGGTAGCCTGACTTTCAGCTACTACCAGTCAGGGGTGGATTTGAACCAGCAACCTAACAGATTCCACAGCAATCTGGTCTTGAGTGATAGGGAGGGAGAATAATTAAGAGAAAAGTGAACTTAAGAGTGAGGGGAAAGAAATAAATTCTCAACCCCCCCCCCACCCCATCCCATCCCCAAATATGCATACACGCCAACTTCTGGAAGTGTCAGCTCTTTTGGGCTGTGAAACAAAAGGCATTTATACTCTTCTCATTCATCTCTTTGCCAAAGGTATTTCATGCATAGGATTTGTCTGGCAGGTACTGAGGGAACTCCTGGAGTCATAGGTAGTGGTCTTTGATGGTTAATTGCTCTGGTATAGAGAAACCTGCAGTCATTCAACTCCAGATGTGCCCAAATCTGAGTGCTGATGTCCTTGGCTAGTCAATGCTGGGAGAGGAGGTTTTTGTACCAAAGTGTGGGGAGGGAGGGGAATGTGTGTGTTTAAATGCTGCGTCTTGGAAACCCTGCATTAACTCATTGGACCAATATTTTTTGGCAGATGTCCTTTGCTGTATTACAGAACTGTAGATATCACTGAATTTTAAATGTGTTATAAGACAACTCTGTGTGTGTGTGTGTGTGTGTGTGTGTGTGTGTGTGTGTGTGTAGGACAAAGCTGCTGTTCCTTTTGTACAACTATTTTAAGGAAAGCAACTCAAATATTTCTCCTCTTGGCAGATGTTAATTTTTTCAATATCAAACCTTGATTATTTCTCTATGATGCCTAAGTTTGTGACCTTTCTGCCAGCTTCAGTGAAGTTTTTTGTGCTGGCAATGCTCATGCTAACAGTAAGGAGGATATGTATATCAAGATAAGGTGGCATTAGCTCAGGAAGCTTCCGATTTTGAAAGTAACAGAACAACCCATGTTTATAGTTCTTCAAAACATGGTGTTTTTCCCCCAGGCAGGTAAAAACACAAGATCTGTTTTAAAGCAGATTCAGAGCTGTGCCAGTAAAATAATAGCCTTTGCACTTTCACAAGTGTTACAGAGTAGGCCAGAGATGATGGTGAGCTTTCTCACTGTGAAATGATCTTGAAAGGCATTTCATAGAAAGGTTTGGCATTTCTAATTAAACTAACGGTGGGAGAAAAAGCATTGATTTAGCAGCGTTTCAGTTCTGTAGTGGGACAAGCATGGTATCAGCTGTCCCAATCTGAAGCCAATATCATGTAGGAGAAGTAAAATGTCTAAGTATCAGGCTGGCTTTTGTGGACTTTACTACTTCAATATCTCTTGTTCTCTAATATACCAACCAATTCTCTAAAATGCGGCCAGGCCTGTTAACAATTTAACTCCAGTTTTTCCCTAGGACCAAGCAGTTGTGCTCTTTAGATCCACTTTGAAGTGTTCTGCTTAAATTATGTTATATTTGAAAACTCTTTAGCGTAAAGAGAACATAACATGACTTTCCAAACTGAAATAAAGCTGTTGGCTTATTTCACCCTTTCAGTAGAGCTGTCTGAAAGCTGGAAGTTGGTTTGAATCTCCACTTCCCCCTAACAAAGGGTCGGAACCTGGATGAAATATTACTTCTGCCTGCAGCAGTTTCCTAACTGAAATCTGCAGCACAACTATCTCGAGGGTTGGACTAGATGACCTGTAGAGGTTCCTTTGAGCCATACTTTTCTTTTATTCTATGAAGTGAACTTAAGCAAGCATCCATCAGCAATAGCAGATGCACAGAAACTGAACTGAGCCCAATTCGGCTATATTAATTATTTAAGCATATCTTGTCCTCCCCAAATGCCTGTTTTCCAGCACATGGCTTTTCTTGTTCTCTCCCTTCTGCCATTGCTCGTCCTACTGGTAGTTACGACAGATTGTATTTGCTGGCCCTAAGTGTCCTTTTGTGCCAGGAATCAAATCTCAAGGTCTTTGCAGGTGCCAGTGACAATCTAGTGCTGTAGACCTTGAGCTGTCATGGCTGATTTTTAGTTTTCAGGCTCCCAATTGTGTGTTCTTTCTCACTATTTGCCTTACAGCCTCCTGGGCAGCCGGAAGCTAGGCCCCTTCAAAGGCAACCTTTGAACAGTGTAAGTACCTACTTGCACCTATCCTCCTTGGTGTTATTCCTAGTAATAAAACAGGCTTAATTCTGTAATGGGTAACCAGCAAGTCCTGATCTCTGTCTAACTGGCTACCTGCTGCACTGAATTCTGTTGGCTAATCATGTTCCTTTCATAATGCCCACTTCAGTTGCCAGGAACTGTATTTTAGGAGCATGATTATTCAGGCCATGCATGATGTTTGTATGTGTGGAAACATGAAAGAAGTGTTTATATTGAGGTAGTTGCAAACATGAGTGGGCACAGTTAGGAAGGCTTTTGATCTCATATATAATTTCCCATTAGGAGCTTATAGTAGGCCTGCTTCTGTAGAACAGCAGCTGAGGTATGTTTCTTTGCATATTGAAAGTGGGGGGGAGATCCAAGCACCTTGTACTTGGGAAGAATATTGGTGGGGAGAAAGCTTTGTATGTCTAAGAATGAGAAACAGGACCGTGGCATGGATTGCTACAGAACTAGTGCTTTTTCTTTTTTTCTAGCCTCCAGGCTTGTACATAGCAGCCAATTTTACATTGGTGCTGGGGTTTGTAGGCTGATGCTCAGTAGAGCTGGGAGTGAAACAGTGCTAAGTGAATCCTAGAAGCATTAGAGATCCTTTATTAATAGGCAGTAGGAAATATTGCCCTTTAGAAGCCTGTTCAAAACTGGCAGAGCTGTTGATGTTACCTCTGAACAATGCACTGTAGCTGTGTGTTTCAAACCAGGTGCTGTCAGCTTGTGGGTAATAGCTGTGATATTTATTTATTTATTAATAGCAGTGCCTTATTGGCATCTGCAGGCAAACAAGGCTGAGGTTTATAAGTTCATCTCTCTTACCCTTTCCCAGGTTGAAGGAAGAGGGAACAAGCTGCAGCAGTGTTATATACATGTACCTGACAAATTGCCATGAGATTGATCAGAGCCAACCTAACCAGTACTCAGACAGGTTAATCAAGCCTTGTTGTCATAACCAGGATGTGGCTGTTCTGACTTGCCAGAGAACTAAAACTCCCAAATGAAGGTTGGTGGGGAAAGTGGGACCAGGGAAGGATATGCAGATTGGCCATGCCTTGCAGAGAAGTTCACACACCACCATCTGCCAGGATGGGAGAGGGAATTCCTTCCATAGTGCTACATCTGGACCCTCTTTTCTTATCTCGGCCTCTGACAAGTAGGTGTCACATCTGAGATCTCTCTTTTTCCTTGGTTCCCAACAGCTCAGGTAGCAGAAGTGTTTTCCCCACCTTCACTTCTCCAGAGCTTCCTGAAAACCCAAGTTTCCTGCTCTCTTCTCCCCTAGCCTGTACAGGGCTGTCCCTCACAAAAGTGGTACCTTTGCTTGCTCTTAACGCTCTTGCTGCTGGAACTAGACCAGAGTCTCCACAGTTTTCTGATTGCCTGGAACAACAGTAGTGAAACCAACGCACACATTGTTAATCTTCACTTTGCTACAGCTTAACAAAAACCCTGGGCAGCCACAGAGGTCCTAGAACACAGCCCACAGAGTCAGAGAAACAGCCCTGCCTTGGTTTCCTTCCGGGAAATTACCTGTAATTTAAAGCAGGCTCAGTCTTGTCAGACAGTTAGCCATGTTGGTCTGAAGTCAAGAAGAAGGCAGGGTAGATTTGGACCTTTAAAGACTATTGATGGATGGGCATTGGAACAGGCTACTTAGAGAAGTTGTGGATTCTCAGTCCTTGGAAACTTTCAAAAACAGGGTAGACAGATGCTTGGCTGGAATAACTTGGAGATGTTCCTACCTTGAGCTGAGTGCTGAACTCTACATGACTTTGAGGTCTCTTCCAGCACTGCATTCCTATGAGGGGGAGAGAGGCAGATAGACGTAGGGGTGGATCCAGAGGATACACTGGTGCGCTTGCGTTCCCCCCCCACCCCCACCCCTTGATTCCTGCTCCACCCAGACTTTCAAGTAAACTGCCTGGCAGTGGTAGCAGCATTTCTACTCGAGCAGCAGTGAAGAAGTCAATTAATGTCATGGCTCGCTGCAGTCTACCTGACCCCTTCCAAACTCTTCATTCCATGGGTGTTAAGGTCGGACCCTCTCTTACTGGTCTTGATGTTTCACCAATCAAGATAGCCTCTGTTCTGCTGTCTGCTAGCTGGTCCTGGTCATGAAACTCCTACTACTTAACCATTCAGATTTGTTTTTAAATAATTCCAAGGAAGTTGTTTGGTTTTTTTGTTCCAATCTTAAACTGCATAATACAACTCTAGGCCCCTAGCTGCAACATATTAGTGAAGACTGTACCATATTTCACAGTGTATAAGTCAATATGGTATGTAGGAAAGCTGGGGGCTGACCAATTTGAAAGGTAACTATTTTTATAGATGGTGTATAAGTCAGGGTTGAACTCAGTGCATAGCTGGTGTGGCCCCATCCCTTGCAAGCAGCACTTCCGGCGCCATTCACAGGGGATGGGGCCATGCCAGCCAAGCCTGTCCCCATCCCCTGCAAGCAGCGCATCCCCAGCCAAGCCTGGCACTGCTCACAGGGGATGGGGCTGGGCTCAGGCACTGAGCCTGTGCCCATCCCCATCCCCTGCAAGCAGTACTGGGCTTGCAGGGGATGGGGCTGCACCAGCCGAGCACTGAGCTTAGCCTTATCTGCTGCAGGCAGCACTGCCAAATGCCAAGCCTGGTGCTACTCACAGGGGATGGGACTGGGGTCAGCTTTTTTTTGTTTCACAGGGGATGAGGCTGCACAAGTTGAGTGCCGAGCCTGACCCTGTGCCTGATTTTTATGTAGTCGAGATGGCTTTTTCAGCCCTAAAAATTGGGCTTCAAAATCCAACTTATACACCCTGAAATACAGTAGTTTAAACTCCATAGCAGCTGAAGAAGCTACACATCTCTGAAAATTAAATCTGCTGTTTATTAATTCAAGTGCTTAAGCCCTGTCTGCACACCATGTCCTGCCACCCATCTAGGCTCATCTCAGTGCTGTGGTCCCAGTTCTCCAGTGCAATATTGTGTTCACGTCCTTGGCCTTATTCAGTGTCTTACACTTCCTGGGAATACCAGCTAGCTGACATCTCTGTTTACGCTTGTTCCCCAAGCTTTGCCATGGATGCACTGTACTTACAAAACTTAACTACAGTGTTCATGGTCTCTGTTAGCGACATGCTCTGCCAGACATCTCCAGTTGAGCTGGGTGTTCCAGGCTCTTCATCTTAATAGGGCAGAAGCAACTAAATTGCAGCTTTAGGACAGACAGAAACCTTGCAGAAATCCTCCTGCCACCCTGATGGAGAAAAACGTCTCTGCTATTTGTGTGTGGGACTCATTGCTGAAGAGCAGTGAATGCTGCAGAAGATCCTGTAATATTTCCTTCTCTTGGTGATGGCTGTAGCTGTCCACCTCTTGTTCCAAGGGCAGCCTTGAAAACAAGGGTCTTCCTCTGAGCCTTTCAATCTTCCAAACATCCTGGCTCCTTGTTCAAATTGTGTTTTTTCAAACGCTTTGTTTCTGTGGCACAAGGAAAGACCCTAGATGGCCCATCTGTCTTTTTGTTTCATGTCGTAAATCTGAATCCTTAGATTCAGGCAAGGAGGGTTCTTGAAGCAGCATCTGAAACCTCTAATACAAGCTCTCTGGTCAAAGTGCCCCTTAGTTGTCCCTGGCAGTGCTGAAATGATGTTGTTTATGCTAGAACTCGGGTAGGAGAATATTTGTTATAGAAAAATCACTTCCTTTCTGACCTCCCTGTTCTCTTGCACCAAGAAAAACTGCCAAAGGCCTTTGAGAGAGGAGCCTGGGAATTAAACTTCATCAGCCTATTGGACACTTAAGTACTAGGCATTTAACATAGTGTCTCTATGGTCATTTATAATCTACCTGATGCTTGCTAAATCGTGAACTTCACAGGTTCTAATTGCCCAGTTGAATAATCTTGTTCTTCCATTATTAGGTTTCTACTGCATCACCTGTTGGCTACCTGATGATTATTTCTCTTGCACCCTGTTTGTCTAATAGATATAGATATAGATGGAGTTTGACAATCACTCTGTTGCTTAGCTCTGCGGCGGCTGAAGCTAAAAGCAGATCAGACCTTGGATTTTTCTCCTGGGACAAAACCTGTTATCTTGGGGTGGTAGAAACAATTGTTCCACCTGTGAAACATTAAGATTTGCCCTGGACAATGGTGGTTAGTAGCTAATGAGGTTAGTAGCTAATGAGGTTAATTGCTACTCAAGCTGCTGGTGTAAAGGACTGTCTCTAGCCTGTCTTAATACAAGTCAAATTAGCCTGGGAATAAACCGACATTCTGGTTTTTGCCCCAGAAAAGGGAGGAAGGGTAAGAATATAAGAACTGCCATTTATTGGTTTAGACCATAGGTCCATCTTGCCCAGTCTTTTTTGTCACAACAGAGCAAAGAGTGAGTGGGGTCCGACCAGGGTTTTCCCACTGTTCCTTTCTCGCTTGCAGCCTTCAGCATTTAAGGTCTAGGAAGTTCTGATTCGGTTGCTGTGCCCCTCACTCCCATGCTTAATAGTTACTGATACCCCTTTCCTCCAAGAATGTATCCAATCCCTCCTTGAATCTGGCCAGACTCTCAGCTTTCGCAACATCCTGTATGATACCTGAAAGCTTATCTATGTCTATCCCAACCACGGAGTCAGAACCTAAGAATTGCCATGTACCAAGTCAGAAATAGGTCTATCTTGCCCAGTCTCCTGGGTCACACGGTGGTAGAGAGCGCATGCTGAAAGGGAGAATGAACTGGGTCTGACCTGGGTTTTTTCCATTGTTCCTCTCCCACTTGCAGCCTCCAGCATTTAAGGTCTAGTGTTGATATATGTGGAAAGCAGAGAGTGCCTGGCTGTAGCTGCCTTCAAGGATCTGCTAGGCCTTCTGCAGCATGGTTCAGATAGCCCAAAGCAGCTCTTCAGTGAGTATACACTTAGTGTAGCCTCTATAAAGAAGAGGGAGAACACCTTTTCTCTCTCACTGCAGAGAGTAAGATGTAGTCCAGTGGCTTGAAGTGGCAGTAAAGTAGGTTTAGGTTGGAAATCAGGAAAAAAAATCTTTCCTATTAGAACAGTGAGGCAGTAGAATAGAAGCCTAGGGGAGGTGTGGACTCCAATACCGGGTGTGTTCAAGAGGAGGTTGAACAAGCATTGGTCTGGGATGAGCTAGGCGTAGCAATGCCCATGTTATGCTATGGGGATTTTCCAGGCTTTTGGGCATTGCTGATTGCTCCATGGGGCCAGGAGGGAGGTTTTTTTTTTCCTCTCCTGCATCTAACTATGTCCAGGGGGGTTTCTTAGGCATTGGGTTTTGGCTGCAACTAGGGATTTTGACTGGGCTGTGCCAGTGTTCCTGCTGAGACTTAAAACCAGAGGTTTCTGGCTACAGGGTCTAGCTCCTCTGCTTGGAGTCAGGCCAATGCCATATTCGGGGTCAGGAAGGAATTTTATCTCGTGGTTAAATTGGTGTGGACTGGGGCAGGGGGGAGTTGCCTACTACAACAAGGGAACACAGCCTCTTCCTTAAATCTCTTGAACATATATTAACAACATTTTACAGCAGCAAGACATTGGCTGCCATGGTCCCTCTGCTTTACCTGTGGCAGGTTCCAGTGTGATGTCTTGTGTTGTCAGGTTTGATGGTAACTTTGTGAAGAGGTTAGGTGTTGGTATCCTCTGGGGTGATTTTTGGGTAGGGCTGATCCTGCCTCAGGCAGGGGGGTTGGGCTAGATCAGTGTTTCTCAAGCCATGGGTCGTGACCCAAAAGTGCGTTCCAAGCATCTATATGAAAGAGTCGGAAGCATACTTTTAAAAATGGATTCTCCTTTCTTAAAAAAAATTAGCCCAGTTTAAAAAAAAAAAAAAGAGGAAACTGGCTTTTTCCCTTGCAAGCTGGCAGAGTTGCAGTCTGTAAGGGGATGCTTGGCCCTTCCCCCCCACCCCCACCCCTTTGTGGGGCTAGGGTCTGGGGGTGGGGAGCAGCAGGTTGGGAGTGAGGGGCACTGGCTAGGGACTGTCCATTGATATTTACAAATGCGTCCTGGTCTGAAAATGGTGAAAATCACTGGACTAGATGACTTCTCAAGGTTCCTTCTAGCTCTACTTTTGTGCAACTCTCACCATGACTCTACTCATATTGTCTTCCAGGTCATCAAACTGGGCAACAACAGGGCTAGTGCCACGTTAAACCCGAATCTAAAGAACGTTTGCATTCTACTCTCTACATTAAAAAGCCTTACATCAAGCCTGCATTATTGCATATTACAGTTTGCTCATTAACTATCTTTATAATGAGCCTTTATGGCTATTGTACCCTGCTTTGATTGTATCATACTACATGCTTTCCTCATCGTCAGTCACTTTTGGTGCCATGTGCCTTTACTGTTTATCAGTTCATGAACCTGTTCGGCATCCCCTACTCGTGTATTGTTTCAGGCTTGTTCATGTCATCCTAGGGGCTTTTTTTCCTGCTACAACAGTCTGTACTGATCCCATCTATAGTGGGATGTTCTTGAACGGATTCCCAATGTTCTGATGCCTTCCAGAGAACTTTTAACTTCTCATGGCCTGCCTTCTGGTCTGCACTGGGCAGCCAGAAACCAAGCTGAAGGAGGGGTATAATATCTTTCTGTGTGCTGTTAATGTTCTTGTGAACCATAAACTAGACTCTGTGGACCTTGCCATCTCAGTCACTGGCACTTTCTCCTTTACTGGGAATGATTTGTGTCTAAAATCTAGAAGTAACTCACAAATGAAACCACATTTCAGCAACCTGAAGGCTGTGACACCAGCCACTAAAACATATTAATATCTGAGGCTGCCCTACTGCCATCACCCAACCAATCATCCCCTCCCCCCAACCCCCCCCCAGACTTCCACAGAGGCTTTGCCAGTTGTGAACGACCAAACCTTCATGAATGGAGGATGGTGGTGGGGGTGTGAATGAGCTGCAAGGGACTTCCATCTGGAGGATCTTAAATCAGATTTGGCTTTCACGTGAACCTTGCCCTGTGAAGCACAGATGATTATGAGGGACTTGAATGCTGCAGTGATGAGGGCTGAATATGGAGGGTAGGTAATATAGTTGGTAGTGATGCATCACTCATAAGATCTGACAAGCTGTGAGTATTAGGCCTGGTATTTTGAGTCTTCCATGAAAAACCCAGGGGGTTTCCTTTTCTCAAGTAGAGGTTATGATCCCTCTGGAGTTCATACTGATTTGCTTCCCTAGGTGGAAGTAATAGTCATTTCAGAGTTGCTGTGCTATAATTATTGCGTGGTGGGGTTGGGGAAAGGCTGCAGGAGGGGTATGAGGTGTTGTGTGGGGGGTACAGGGCATGCTGGGGTGGATGCTTGTTGAGGAAGTATGGTGGGGGTGGGTATTGGAAGTATTAAACTGATATAATTAAACAGATTAGCACAGGAGTTATACTCTGAATTTAAATCAGTAGGGTCTGATGAACTTCATCCCAGGGTACTGAAAACACTTACTCTGTAGCAGGGGTATGGCCCTTTACCTGGTATCTCTTGAGCCTATATTAACAACCTTTTAAAGGAGTATGACATTGGCTGCTGTGGTTCCCCTTCTTTGCCCCTGGCAGGTTTGGGTGTGATCCTGTATTGTCAGGGTTCACAATATTTTTATGAAGAGTTTAAATTATAGATTTGTATAGGATGGCTTGAATAGGCCTAATCCTGCATCAGGTAGGAGGTTGGACTAGATCAGCGGTTCCCAATCTGTGGTATGGCTACCACCACTGGTACATAGACATCCTGACAGTGGTATATGTTAACAGATTTGTTATAATTACTTTACATGACAAACTTTTGCTGGTGTTACTTATGGTTGTATTGTTTTAAACTGATTGTGCACAATCTCAGAATTTTGGAATTGCTAGACTAGATATCTGAAGATCTCTTCCAGCCCAATTTATCTATGATTTCTTAGGAATAAACACATCTTGGTGACTAGGTTCAGTTCAACTCTTTATGAAGAAGAGATGATCACACATAAGCCTGGGTCAAAATTTTAGCTTGGGTCCACAGCATCCATTCAGTTAAGATGGTTTTAAAACAGACTTAAAATTACCTTCTAGCTCTCACTTACAGCAGAGAGTCTGAAGCCCATTGAGTGCTGGAGACCTAGTCTTTTCTGCCCAGATGGAGATCTGCTGTTGGAAAAGACCACAGAAAATGCCCTGGGCAAGCCAAGTTTAGCACAATAACCTGCAGCAGGCAATTTACTGACTTCTGATGGAGCATGGGCCTGGAGCTCAGAGATGCAGGTGATCTTATTAATTGGCACTGATACTGGTTTAGAGTAGCATTATGATTCAATGGGACATAAGGGAGCCAACTGCTGTGAAAGCTGAGGCTGTTGGGGTAAGAGCAGGGTTAACACCACCTTTTGGTGCTGTTTTTAGATGCTAATGCTGCTTTTTCACTTCCAGGTGAAATCCTGACCTACCTGCAGGGTGTTCCTGTGGGTTTTGCGAATGAATGTCCCTGTGACCCTCAGCCTTCCTGAGATGGCGAGCCCTGCAGTCAGCCCTGACTCCTCCTCCCATGATGCCCTTTCATCTGTCAACTCAGCACCAGCCTGCTCTCCCACCTCAGACTCTGAGAACCTGAGCCCTGATGAGCTAGAGCTGCTGGCAAAGCTGGAGGAGCAGAACAGGTTAGGCATTTATGCTTTTACTTGGAACTATGGCTGAGGCAGCCCCAAGGTGACAAGAGGTAACTTTAAAAGCCAAGGAGTGTGTGTGCTTGAAGACTATCTCTGTTCCCTCCCAGTGAAAGGGCAGCTTAGCCCAATTAACAATAAGTATATACCTTTGGAACTGCCCAAGTCCTTCCCACCCAGACTCCCAGCAGCCATCCAGTCGATCAGTGATCAAGGACTGTTATCGCATTCCTTCACATTTAGCAGGTGTGCCCTGCTAAGTGAGACCCACACTTTGTTTCTGGGAAAGCAAAATGAAGGGCAAAAAAAGGGACTTTTATTTTCTAGAGACATGGCTTTGCAGAGCAGGGACAGAGCCTAATCTTCAACTCTGTCACCCTCCCTGTCTTGCTTAACCAAAAGCTGAAACTCCAGCTGCTACTGAGGACTGGTCTCCATGGGCAGATCTACAATTTTGAAGAGTGAAAAACATCATGCAAGGCTATGGAATAGGAGAAGAGGGACCAGGAATAGTAAGTGGACTGCAAAATTTGCCAGAAGAAAGATTGGCTTGGTTAGTGGAACATCAAGGCAAGTAGAAAGGAGAGATGATCACACATGTGGAGTGAAGAACTATGAGCCATGAGGTCAAAAGACTGTCAGCCATCTGAATAGAAATACCACTACTGCTAGTCTGTGGACTAGGAATCCAAGCAGGGAGCGGGGGAATGGGTAAACTTCTATTCCAAGCCAAATATCAGCTTCTCTGCTTAAGACTCCCCGCAATTTTGGAGAGCTGCTTTTGCTGGGGAAAGGTGCATGTTCTTTGCAAGTAAATATGATATTGGCCAAAGTTCATGCTCATTCCAAAGACCTAGTGATGAAAAGCTCTATGCATTCTTGCCAGTCTGCATTACCTGGTCAGCTGATCTGATGTCCTTCCTGATATTCCCTTAAGATGCCCCTGTAATAGCGGCAACTCCAGGAGCTTGTTACATGAGCACATCCACTGAGCACAGTACCTGGGGTCCCCAGCACCATAATAACAGGCCAGTTTTCTGGTTAGCTGGACTGGGAGTTGATAAGTTCAGGAGCTGGAATCCTGATGTGAGATTAGCCTTGGGCAAGATGACTACCCTGTGCTTCATTCCTCCCATCTATGAAACAGTCCTAATTGGGCTTGCCTTCCTAATGGGAGATTTAATTACTTTGGGTCAAATCCAAGCTCTGGAGACAGCCACTTGGTTCCCTCTTAAGGAGGGCAAGCATTGCCTGTGATGAGCCAGACTTCACTCATAAACCTAACTCTTGTGAGATCTATAGACATGGACCTCTGGGAGCATCTGACCACTGGCAGGTGCTTTGCTGACAAATATCATACCTGCCTTCTCCATAGCTTCTGATGGGAATGACTCTCCTGTTGCCATCACGCACATTTTTAGAAGACGGGCAAATTTGTCATCTGTGACACGCAACCCCAACACAGTAAGGCTCTTTCTGCTCCTAGCCACTGAACCCTATGTAGCTCAAGCTTGCAAAACCTTATGGAGAAAGGTAGACATCAGGTTCCTTACTCAGCTTGTTCCCTTTCACATACAGAGGCTGCAGTTGTTGTCACTGTCTGTATGTTGTGTCTCAGAGGATGGAATTCCTTCTGAGTGTCCACACAATCAGTTTTTACTTGTTAGCTTCCCAGAAGACAGAGGTGAAGAATCACACTGAAATATCATGATCTGTTGCCTGTCAGATGGAAGGACTAGAACAGATGGTTAAGAAATGACTGTATTTCTTGGACTCTAGACTACAGGAAAAATCCTAGAGCAATTCATGTTGCAAAGACCTTGGCAAGTCCACAGCAGGTCAGAATTGTTTAGACACTCTAGATTCCTGCTGAAAAATCTCTGGCTTGGTCTGATGAATCTTGTGCTGGTGTTTGCACACTGCAGGGCACTCTTAAGAGTCTCACAGCACATCAGGGTGCTGCATCCCTCTAGTTGAGAATTGCTGCTTCAAGCATCTACAAACAAAAATCAAAATCCATTCAGTGGTCTGCCCAAACTGGCTGGCTGTAGGGCTAATGCACCTAAGGCACACCCACTTCCATAGCAAGCACCTATATGAGAGTGGTTTGACTAGTTTCAAAGTAGCTGTGAGAGGAGGCAGCTAAGTGAAATTTGCTTTGTGTTCTTCTTTCCTCTTACTAAGAGCCAGGCCACAAAACTCCAGTGTCTCTTTAAAGAAAACCCTTTTAAATGCAATTTTGGAGGTTGGCAGAAATCAGTTTAGAACAGAGTTGTGCTACTGGCAGCTTGCAGCCTGCAAGGGGTTAAATTGTGACCTGTGGGAAAGGTGCCAGAGCCACTGCCCTGCTGCTAGAGGTAGGTCATCCAGCCCCTGAGAGCCTTGTGATCCAGATCCAGTTAGCAGAGCTGAATACGTTGGACAGGCCTGGGCTAAGGCTTTTTTTTTTTTTTCTTATCAATTCATTCATTCTCTGAGGACCTGACTTGAGCAGGGAACTCATTTTTTTTTTTTTATGTCACAATCTGACTGGAAGAAGATCTGTACCCAATTGGGACACATGTTCCCTGGCTCAAAACAGCCACTGAGGCCATCCCAGAGGAGATGAGGAGACCTTTCCAATTTCCTTAGTATGGTCTGCCCCAGCCCAGCCATGCCCAGAGGTTCTGGAATTTGTTGCCTTCGCAACAAATCATTCCAGTGCTAGCCCATAAATACTGTCTTTCAGTGCCTCCTACTCATGGTTCAGGGCACCTTCCCTCTGTGGGAGGAGAGGCCTGCATTGAACAATCCAATCTGTAACTGTTTCGGGCCTTGAAGGCAAATACTATTTTTGGGTCTCTGAGCTACTTGTGGGCAGTTAACTGCAAGAGGCAGGTCCTGTCTGGATGACTCGGAGGACAGTGTGACGCAAGGTATCAGACCAGCAGTGGAGATGGGGCACATAGAGCATGTTAATACTGGTCTCCTTAAAGTCAGTCTCTTCAATGACCTTGAATCTGTAAGTGGGTTAATGGGAGAGTAGAAAGGTAACACTAATATCATGATACATTTGCAGCCAGAAAGACTTCAGGCTCGATACCATTTCCGTTGTATTAGAGACTCGCCCCGGATTGTCATGGGTCCTTCAATCTCCACTCTGTTCCTCCTCTGGGTACTCCTTGGCCACAAAGTATTCCAAGTTCTCATCAGCAAGATTTAAAGAATCTTCTCACCCCGAATTGCCATCCTCTGAGAGTGTCTAGAAGGGGATATTCTCTGTAGTGAAATCCCCTGATTTCTCAGCTCTGTAGCAAGATCTCTGATTCTCAGATGCAGCAGTAAAACAGTGTGGCCTGGCCTTGCCCTTGAGATGATAACAGTATCCTTCCTGCCCCACACTCAGTGGTTGTCATCTCATTTGGGAGCTTAGTTACAGATTTCCTTCCACCCCTCTGCCTGTGTGGGATGCACCTGGGTCTTCTGGAACTCAGCAAAACAGAAAGACTTCTGATGTATGTTTGAAAGGAAACCATGCTGGCTGCCAGCCCTGGTAGAACGGCTGGAGAAGCAGGGGGTGAAATAAAACCCTGTAGAACCCTGATGTAAAGGGTCAGGAGCTCAGAACGATGAAGAGCTTCAGACAAAATGGAAAGCAGAAGTCCCAAGCCCTGGGGGTGGCTGACAAACACTTGTATCTCTAGCAGGAGGCACAATAATGGTTCACTACATCCTGTTCATCAACATATTTTCTCACATACACTACAAACTATTCCCCCACAAAATTGCCCCCCACCCTTCCAGATCAGGATGTGTATATTAAATGGAGAAGCTGGGGTTGGAAGCACCCTGGTTTGATTCCTGTTCCACAGGGCAGCAGCTGTGATATTAGTGCTTGGGCAGCTCAGGGAGTAAGTTAATTTAATGGCTTATTGTTCTTCACTCCACAGGTGTTAATGATCATCTCCTTTTTTTTAATAATCTTAATGTTCCACTAATTAAGCTAACCTTTCTGGGGCTGTTATCTGCTTCTGGTCTCTCTTTCCCAGACTTTTTAGCTCATTTCAAAATCATACATCCACCCATAGAGCTTTCACAAGCAGCTGGGAATTCAGCTTTTAGTTGCACAGGAAAAGAGAAGGTGAATCAACTGAAGATGAGGCTCTGTCTTTGTTCTATGCAGCTGTAACTCTTGGAAAGTCTTTTTTTTCTTCATTCTGCTTTTTCAAAAGCAACGTGTGTTTTATATTCCAGGGCTCACTATGTGAGAATTATGGTGATCCCTTGCAGCTTCACTCCTTTCTTGGTCTCCTCCTTAACTTCCCTACATCAGCAGTTAAACATGTTGTGTTATGCCATATGTGTCTGTCCCTTCCTACCCCCATGAAGTGCATGCCAGCATGTTACTATAGGGTGAGTATTTTCCTTCTTTGCTTTGCTCTTCAGTTTCTTTTTAAAGCACTTTACCTTTCAGTGCTGTAGATGCTGAAGGCCTGAACAACCTCTGCTTTATATTGCCCCAGCTCAATCAACTTTGTTAGAGCCAGGCTGACTTTTTTGCACTATCCAGCATGCAATGACTTGAAATGGCCACATGGTGGCAGAGTATCTTCAACTGGGACTTGCTCCAACCCCTAACTAGGATTGGGACCTGCTTGAACTGATTGCTGTCCAGACCCAGTGAAATGGGTTGCATTTCTTGGATCCTAGCCTTGCCTCCAGTATTTAGTTGCTGTAGTCATAAAGGTGTTCTGACTTCTTGTAGCACTCCTTGACCTGTTAGCTTGTTCATTTAGTCTCGGCCCAAACTTTTTCTGAACTTACCTTTCTGAAATGAGGTGAATTTGCCCATGGTACAACAGTATGCCAAGCCACAAAAGAGCTGGTGAGGTGTATTAGCAGATGACCTCCAAACACCTGCTTCCCTTTACATTTTAAACACAAAGGTCCCTCACATCAGTGTTGTGAAATTAAGCATTTGGGAGTTGGGGGGGGAATTCCATGAGTAAGCTCAGCCTTTTGGCCTAAAGCCTGATCTTTTGTTACTCTTTCCTTTTTTAAAAGGCCTTACTGTGTTGAATAGCTAGGTGGTCACATTCCTGGATGCACAGTGCTTTACTTGAGTATTCTTCCAGGGCTTTTGGGCTGAATACCTTGACTCAGATTATTTGGGACACTTGAAACCATTATTAAAATGATCTGGAAATAATGAAGTGCCTGATTCAAGTTGTCTTAACTCTGTTCCTGTATTTGAAGGATGGCCTCTTCCATCAGGGTGGCAGAAGGAAGTGTTCAAGAGTCAAAATATGGAAGAGATGGGGGCAAAAATCTTCCTGAGGAATGCAGAGTTTGCTCTCAACTCAGCATAAACTACCTCTTGGAAACACTCACCTACAGCTCTAGTTAGTCTTTGTATAGATCCCCTGATAAAGAAGTTGATGTTCCATTATAGAGTCCCTTGGAGTCCAGTTCCTTCCTGCAGTCCCACAGGTTTTAGCTTTTCTTTAAATCTTAATGAGAGAACCACTAAGCTATCCCATGGATTCTCTTCTTGCTTCTGCCCTTGACCTGGGTGGTTTCAGGCTAATGACTTTTTTGAGAACTCTTTTCTAATGGAAGGAGAACTAAGGCACAACCACTGAAATGAGCAAGGAAAATGTTTTAAAAGAGGGGTCACCAACCTGCCATAAGTGCCATGGGCAGCCTCTGTGCATGGCAAGCAGTGGATTGGGGAGAGAAAGCAGAGCAACAGATCAAACAGGGGAGACTAGACATATGTCCATGGACAATAGATTAATTCACAATTATTGAACAGCAGTCAAGGGTATATCCCTGGCATCTGCAGACCAGTGATGGGGTAGAACATGCCAAATCAGTGGACCTCATGGGCCAGATGAGTGGCATGGGTCTGTCTGGCCAGATCCTATGCAGGGTCACTCTGGGTGAGCTGCTGTCATCACTTTCCCCATCACCAAATTTCCAGACCTGTGGGGAACTGTGTGGATAGGATGACACAGGTCATTGGGCCTGTGTCAGAGGTTGAGTACCTGTGCTATAGATGTACCCAGTTTGTGATCTCCCTCCAAAGTACCTGCTGCTGCCACTGTTGAAGACCAGCTGTGGGCTGGATGGGCCATTGGTCTGACCGCATATGGCACTGCTTAGGGAAGGGGGCATGCTTAACTATATGGATATTCTGATGTCTGTGCTCCCTGATGCTGGGGAAGGTGGCTGGTAGTGGTCACTCATCATGGTGGGCCCATCTTCTGTAGGCTGCTGGAAGCAGACTCCAAGTCCATGCGCTCCATGAATGGCTCCCGCAGGAACAGTGGTTCCTCCTTAGTCTCCAGCTCCTCAGCCTCCTCCAATCTGAGCCACCTGGAGGAGGACACTTGGATCCTGTGGGGAAGGATTGTCAATGAGTGGGATGAGTGGCGGAAGAAGAAGGAGAAACTGCTGAAGGTGAGAAGGAGGGGGTTGGGACTGGTGATGCAGGTATCCCCTATCTCCTGCCCCTTGCTAATACTGCTGGAATCAAAGGGTGTCCAAAAATGAACCCTATCTCTTCTTCCCACTCATCTACACTGGTAAGAAGAGCTGGATGTCTCCAAGCTGGCTACAGTCTTCCATCTTAGCAAATTTGCAGTTGACACCAAGTTGGGTTGGAGTCACAGATGCTCTGAAGGGTAGAGCTGGGGTCCAGAATGACTTGGACGGACTGGAGAAATGGTCACAAATCAACAAGTGCAAAGTTGCATTTGGGATGGAATAACTGCATGCACAGATCCATCCCGGGGAATCACTGGCTGGGTTGCAGCATTACAGAGAAGAACCTGGGGGTGACAAGGGACCATATGCTGAACATGAGCCAATAGTGTGCTCTTGTTGCAAAAAAAGCTAACAGCCCCCTGGGTTTTATTCTGTCTGGAGAAGGGAAGGCTGAGGCAGGGAGGATTTGATAATGGGCTTCAAATACCTGAAAGAGGATTATAAAGAGGCTGGAGATTACAATTCCCTCTATGGCCATAGGAGACAGGGCAAGGAGTAATGCCCTCAAGATGCATAGGGGGTGGGGATGAAATGAGGCTGGAAATGAAGAGTAACTTCCTGGCTATGAGGATAGTCAAGCATTGGAACAGGTTGTCCACAGAAATGGTGGAATTTCCATCCCTGGAAGTGTTCAAGAGCAGGTTGGACAGACACTGAGCTGGGCTGATTTTTTTTAGTCAGGGTTGATATTGCTGTGAGCCAGGAGGCTGAGCTAAATGTGACATCAGGAAGTCCCTATCAGCCTGGCTTTCATATGATCATAGAGTCCTAGAGAAGCGGGGCTGGAAGGGACCTCCAGGGGGTCATCCAGTCCAACTCCCTGCCTGAAGCAGGATCGGCTCTTGTCTAACCCACCCCAGAGAAATTCATTGTCCAACCTCTAAGCAAAACTACCGTGAACCCTGACACAACACCAGATATCAAGCCTGAACCTGCCTCAGGGAAAGCAGGGGAACCACAGCAGCCAAAGTCCTGCTGCTATAAAAGATTGTTAATAAATGCTCAAGAGATCCCAAGTAAAGGGCCATGTCCTCTACTACATAGGAAGGTACCACCCCCCCCCCCCCAATCTATACCAATCTGACCAGAAGGTAAAGTTCCTTCCTGATCCCAAATATGACATAAGTCTGACCCTGAGCAGAGCGGCAGGACCTTCTGGGTTTGAGTCCCAGCAGGAGCACTGGCACAGCCTAGTTGCCATCCCTAGCCTTGGCTGCAGCCAACACCCAGTTCCCCTGAGGAAGGCTTAAAAGCACCTTGATGAATGTAGCAGAAAGGGGTAGAAGGGCAACTAGCAAAGCCCAGAAGCCTAGATTTTTTCCCAACCAGTGGCTGTCCAACCTCTTCTTAAACACCTCTGGTGGTGGAGAATCCACAACTCCCCTAGGCATCTATTCTACTGCCTCATTGTTCTAACAGTAAAAATTTTGCTGATTTATCCAATCTAAGCTGACTTTGCTGCAACTTCAAGCCATTTGTCCATGTCCTGTTATCTGCAGCAAGAGAGGAGAGGTGTTCTCCCTCTTTATGGCAGCCTTGTTTACATACAGAACATCAGCTGTTTAGTCATCTGGCACCATATTGGGCTGCATAATCCCCCAGGCCCTGGGACCTTTCTCCCCTACTGGCTTTCCGTGGTCTGACTTTTGCTTCTCCCCAGGAGCTGATTCGAAAAGGAATCCCACACCACTTCCGTGCCATCGTGTGGCAGCTCCTATGCAGCGCCACGGACATGCCAGTTAAGAACCAATACTCAGAGCTGCTAAAAATGTCCTCGCCTTGTGAGAAGCTTATTCGGAGGGACATTGCCCGCACCTACCCCGAGCATGAGTTCTTCAAGGGGCAGGACAGCTTGGGTCAGGAGGTCCTTTTCAATGTCATGAAGGTAAGAGAAGGAGTGTCCACCATGGAGCCATCTAGCCCAGTGGTTCCTAATCTCATTAGCCTCAAGCACCTGCCCCTCATTTCCCACCAGGGGGGAGGCTCAGAAAATGCCAGCTCTCTGCCTTTTCTCATTTCTTGGCTACAGAAAAATCCTAGAGCAGTTCTTCTGTTACAAAGAACTCAGACCACAGCAGATAAGTGACGCTCTGGATTCCTATCAGAAATGTCTGGATTTATCTTGTGAATCATGGTAAGTGTTTGCACACCTAACACTGTTCATATTGCACAGCACCTTTTAAAAGGATCTTGCAGCACCTGAGGGTGCCACTTCACCCTAGCTAAGAATCACTGGCCTGGCCTGAGACCTTTGCCTGTGAGCAACAGTGGTGTCATTGTGCAGTCTGCTGCCTTCTGAAACATGGTTAGGCAGAAAGGATGACTCAGTGGCAGCTCTGTGGGGCTCATTAGCTGGTTTGATTGAGTCCCTGACAGAGGATGCCTAGAGCAACAGGAATGTTAAAAGCAAGCCAGGTTCGTGGCTCAGCTTACCAGGAAGGAGGCTTTGGAGCAGTTGTGCCTGCCTCTGGTTTAGGGCATGAACTGACACATTTGTGGAGGGTGAAAAGGAGCTGTTAGCTTGTAGAACCCTTCTGCAAAGCATTGTGGGAAGGGGAGGAGAGTCTATTACACCTAGGATGGTGCTGGAGGCTGCTATTTTAACCAGAGAAGTACAAGAGAAGTCAAAGTAAGTTCTTCCCAGTGATGCACTAGTTTACTGGGATATTAGCAACTGAGCAACATGGCCAAGAGCAGCTATGTACAGTACAGCAGAGAATATACAGGCATACTCACTAGTGGGTGGTGAGATCTTGGGCCCCTCCATAATCTGTCTTCATGGTTTGAGGCAAGTTCCAGACTCCCATCCCTCTGCCTTTGAAGCTTTATACAGATCCAAATGTCTGTATTCTCAGCCATTTCTCTGAGATTACTCCACTGGCCAAGAGATGATTGAGAGCAGGAAAACAGTCATAACCTGTGACCCTTGTTCTTTCCTGGAGTTGCCTTATGAACCAGCCTGTGCATCTCAACTCCTTGAAACTGTCCCCCACCATCCTCCTCCTCTCACATACTAATGGTTGCGATTTCAGACTGAACTGCTTCTGAAATCGGTGTCTGGAAGGAGGAATGTAGTGACACCCAGCACAGCAGCAATGGGTGAGGGGTATCCAGGACTCCCCAACATTAGTCTCTTTCTGGGCATCAAACTTTGGAAACCAAGATCTCTTGCCTCAGCAGACTGAGAGGTTAATGGTGTATCTTTGTTCACATCCCTGCCCCACTGCTCTTGTCACGATGTTGGTTAACAGAATCAAACCTGACCCTTCCACTTCCAGCAAGGCCTGGGAAGGGGGCTGAAAACTCCTGGTCTTTTTCACCTTTTCTGTTCCCTAGTGATGGCTTACGAGGCCAATTAGAATCCACCTTTTTGCACTGTAGCTGCCAGTTGCCAGGAGTGGAGAGATTTCTTTAAGCAAGGTCCATTCCTACCCAGTCTTCTTAGTGCTGATGTCAAACACATAACACCTTTTCGGTGCAGAGACCTGCAGCCTGCCTACCCCTCCATATTAAATGCTTTTACCTGGCAAGTCCTAGCCTGAAAGGGAAATTCAAACAAGAAATACAAGTCCCAGAAGACAGAACTCATGGAACAATTAAGGCGCAAGAAGCAATTTCCCTTGAATAATATATATATGTCTTATTATGATCTCTGGACCTCTGCTGCAGCCTAGATGCCTATGCTGCTCTCTGATGTCCTGCTTCACAAATAGCAGCGAGCAGGCTGTACATGGGCTCTAAAGTTCTCCTGCTTTCCCTGGCAATGGATCAAAGTGAGGTGGTAATGGATGAAAGCCTGGCTGGTCTTCTGGGATCTGCAGCCTTTGCGAGTCCAAGGCTTCCAAAGCACTTATGGAAAGCTCCATTTTTGGAGCTGAGTCTAGTCTCACCCTGGCAGCCACAAGACCAGCTTCTCCTGGCTGCATCCTGCCCTGTTCTGAGGGCCCTTGGAGAGCCCACTTAAAGGCTCCCAGCCAGGGCTGCTTGTGATGGTGCTTCCAGACTGTGGCTGATAATGTACTCCTGACTGCTTTGAGCCCACAGACCAACTACCACAGGCTGGATGCACTGAGATGTGTGTGACATCCCATCCTAGTCCTGTAGGGGCCATTCTTGTCATGGGCAAGCTGGATTCTAGTTGGGCACCCAAGACTGCTGTTGGATCAAACTAAACTTGAGACCTTTACTCCTAAGGATGAGGTTATAAGCAGAGAACACAGCTGGGTGTGAGATCAGGGGAAGAGAATCTGTGGTACTGGCAGGCAAATATGAAGAAGTATCCACCTTGCTGGGAACTGGTCACCCTGGCTTGAAGAGCCCCTTGCTCTTATACCACATGGCTCTTCTGCCTCAGACTTTTTTTTTTTTTTTTTTTCCCCTCCCTCACAACTCTGATGCCCTGAACCAGGCCTTTGTCCCTAGCACACTACTGACAGGAAGAGACAGTGCTGATAGGCCAGGAAGGAGTATGGCCATTCCTCCCCACCTATCACAGTGTTGGGAGGCGGAAGAGCCTGGGCCTCGGGGCTGCTCTGTTTGGCAGATAGGTTCTTCCCTTGGTGAACAGAAGTCCATCTCTCTCATGGACTGATTCTCAACAGGGGCCCATGAGATCCTCTTAAGGGTGTTGTGGGGTGCTGCAAAATATTAGCACCGTTAGGTGTGCAGACACCTACACATTTCTCAAAAGAAACCCAGAGATTCTCAATAGGAATCCATAGAGTCAAAATCCTTTTGCCCTATCATGGTCTCACAGAATTCTTTGCAACAGAAAGCTTCTTCTAGTGTTTCTTCACTACAGGAGAATAAGTGAAAGCAAAGAGCTGGGATTTTCCAAGGGGGGCCTGGAGTCTACTAAGGTTGAGAACACTGCCTTCAGGGAACCCAGGGCTATGCATCTGGCTGGAATGAATGAGTTTTCTCTTAATTTCCACCCCCACTCCTCCTATGTCATCTTGAATAAAGGTGGTGAATTAGCCTAGCCCCGTCCTCCCCTCTGGGTTTTCTTTGGGCTTCAGCTATGTTGCATGGAGAAATGGCACCTCCAGAAAAGGCTCCTATGCTGCAGCTCTGCTCTGGGGACCTGCTAGACTCCTTCCCATCTCCTACATGGTTGCACAGCAGCTTGAACAAGATGCTACACCAGTCCTATTGTGTGGCTGAGCTTAAGAGGGTTTAAACAGCTTTGCTGTGTGCTTTCCCCTGTTTGCCAGGTGCAGGAGCAGTAGCAATAAAGATGCTATGATCCCTGAAGGCAGTGGGGCAAGTGATTGTCTATGACACATTTCTGATGCTGCGGTGGCTAGATGAGAGCTGTCCCATGTCTGAGGGCCACAGCTTCCCAGCCATATGCTTCACAGGTGCCCCACAGGTGCTTGCATGCCTGGTCTCCCTGGCCCCAGGGGCAAGGAAACAGAAGCTGGAGGAGAGGGGGATCCCAGAGAGCAATGTGGGGAGCAGCACTTGGACTGGAAGCTGCAAGTTGACTGCCCCCCCCCGCAATGGGCTGCCAGTTGGACAGCCCTGGATGGGATCCTTGCTGCAGCATGTTCATGGAGCAGAGATACTCAAGCTAATCCTGGCCCTGAAAAAGCCCCTGACCTGCGTGTTCCCCTCTGGCTACAAGCCACTCTGTGTTCCTACCTTCCTCCTGGTCCTTAGAGGAGACTACTTGTGTATCCCTGGGACCGTAACCCAGCCAGCTGCCGGCTCTCTTCCAGGCCTACTCCCTGGTGGACCGTGAGGTCGGCTACTGTCAGGGCAGTGCATTCATCGTGGGACTGCTGTTAATGCAGGTGGGTGTGATCCAACCATAGGACAGCAGCCGCCAGCCCCAGGCACTTCCCAGAGTAATTAACAGGGTTGTTAACGCCCTCCAGAAATTTGGCCTTGTTCTACTGGTTTGATGGTTCACCAGAGCCCCCCTGCCTACTGTCAGCCTGGGGCCAAGTCGGCTACCTTCTGGAGTGCATGCCGAGCCAGCTGTAGCCTGGCTGACTCCTTCCTAGTTCTGCCAACATGCACAAAAAGCTCTCCAATAAGATTAAAATGATGCCTTCATGCTCTGGGCACTGGGGTATGGCCTTCATGGCCCTGTTAACCTAATTCTGAAGCATCTTCTTTTGAAGTAGAGTAGCTTGTTCTGGCAAGCAGTGGCTCAAAATGTCTCCCATACTTCACAGGTGAATCAACGGGCTTAATGCAGTAGTCAGGCCCTCTTTGGAACTGGCCAAACCCTTGTGGGAGGTTTCTGATAACTTTGTTTCCTTCCTGGTGGGTTTTTTTTGGCCTTAGGTTCACACCCTGAAGCCACTAAAGAACAGGCAGGAGAGAATTCTGGGAGCTTTTCCCTCCCCTCTTCAGATCAGCCTGAAGTAGCGTGTCTGTGCCCATATGCTACATTTCCCCACGTACGATGTGCACCTTTCTGCCTCAGAAAATTGACTGCTGGAAATTGGAGAGGGGAGAGGCATGTGCCTTAAGTGAGGAAATGCAGGGAGCAGAGGGCCTGATCCTGCAGAAGCCCATTAAGTCAGTGGCATCTGCCAAGTCAGCTGAAGATCCACCCAGCTTGAGAGGTGGGGCTTGGCAGTTTGGTTTCAGCTGACTTGGGCAAGCACTGCTGCTTGAACCCAACTGCCTGGACCTTCTTTTTCCTTCTCTCAAGCCAGGTGGGTATCCTGTTGTGCCTGCATATCTGCAGCAGGGGGTTAACAGAATAGCCACAGGTTCTTCGTGCTGCCCTCCCGGCCCCATTCCTTCCCTACACATGCATGTACACTGCACCTCCCTGTGTCTTCTAAGCAGACACACGCATGTTCCACCTGCACGGCTGTCCCGGGGCAGGAAGGTGAATCAAGGTGACTGCCCCAGGCCCTGTGCTTTGGGGGGCCCTGCAGAGCTGGGCGGAGCAGCCACGGCAACTCCGTGGCTGCTACCGCCAGCCTTGCATCCACCCACTTGCTAACCCCTGCCCATTTCCCTGTTGCTGCAAGCACCTCTGCCATTGGCAGTGGCAGCTTCTTCGCATCCAGAGTGTGTGGGATCAGGGCAGGGACAGGGGTCCCACACCCTGCTCAGGTTGGCTCTGTCCACCTGCATGTGTATATTACTTACGCACACTGCACCTCCCCGTGTATTTTCTGTGCACAGATGCATGCATGTTGTACCTGTGTCTTTTTTTCCCCTGCTCACATGCATGCACGCACACACTTCACCTGCCTGTGTGTTTTCCCTGCAAATGCACACATGCTGCATCTACCTCTGTACTTTCCCTGCACACGCATGCACTGCACTTGCATATTTTTCCCTGCACATTGCGCCTACTGATGTGTGTTATGCACACGCAGAGACACACACCTGTATTTTTCCCTGCCAAAACACGTCAAGGAAAAATGTTTTTTCTTCACTGCCACAAAAACAAGGCACAGAGCTTACTTAGGGGTGCATAACATGTGAGTAAATATGGTACATTCGCCTGCATTCCACATCCTGGCCTCATTCTGGGGCAGTTCAGCTCCTCATTGGGCTGCCCTGAGAAGTGAACACAGAACCATGTCTCTTTCCAACCCACCCCCAGATGCCTGAGGAAGAGGCCTTCTGTGTGTTCGTGCGCCTGATGCAGGAGTATCGGCTACGGGAGCTCTTCAAGCCCAGCATGGCCGAGCTGGGGCTTTGCATCTATCAGTTCGAGTACATGCTGCAGGTACAGACCAGTTCAAGCCTCACTCAAAACATCTTCAACCCATGGGGCTTGGCCTAGAAGTGAGAAAGAAATGGATCTGGGTTGGGGGTGGATATTGGCTTTTACAGATCTCTTTGGGGTAGCAAAGATAATCGGAGCCTCAGTGAGCTCTGTGAGCCATGAGGAGGACCGAGCCTAATCTCTACTAGTCCAGAGCTCCCTTCTCTGCCCTAGAGATTCCCAGGAGGACCCTGACGGGCTGTGTTTGCCAGCAGGCTTCACCTGGTTTGCCCTCCTTCCCCTCATCTTCTCTCCTATACAGGAGCAGCTGCCTGAGCTGAACATTCACTTCCGCTCCCAGAGCTTCCTCACCTCCATGTACGCCTCATCTTGGTTCCTCACGCTCTTCCTCACCACCTTCCCGCTGCCTGTGGCCACCCGGGTCTTCGACATCTTCATGTATGAGGTGAGGCAGGTGTGGGGGACAGGATTTGTTGGGGAGGCAGCCCACAGCTGCTTCCAGATGCAAAACCTCCCCAAGGGCACTGAGCTGGGACAGGATAAATAGCTGGAAAAAAAAATCGTAGCATCGTTTTCCTCCTGACTGCGGATTTTGCTAGATGAAGCCAAGCTGCCACGGAAGATAAGGGCTGGGCTTTCCAGATAAAGTAGCTAATCAGAAAGCCTCAGGCTTTCCCTGAGATTCTGCTGAATTTCTTGTGCTGTCTTACGCTGAGATTATGATAGTCATCTAAGTAGGGGCTTTATGCCTTGTCCCTCAACCAATCCATGCAGCTCTCTTATATCACGTCCCAGAGCTTGGGGCACCCACAGAAACTAACAGGAGAGGACTTCTTTGCAATTCATTGCCAACTTGTGCAGCTCATGCCCACAGTGGAGTCATGTCCACATGCCTACTGGCATTTCCTGGATCAGACCCTAGGTCCTTTTTTCCCAGTCTCATGTGTCACAGAAAGGCAGAGAGCAGAGGCTGGAAAGGAGAGTGAATGGGATCTGACTAGGGTTTCTCCTGTTTCTCTCCCACTTGCAACTTTCAGTATTTAAGGTCTAGGAAGTTCTGATTCCCTTTAATTCCAGGCTGGGGGAAAAATAACTTTTATCTTGTTAGTTTTAAACTGATGGCCTCCTAGGTTCATGTTGTGACCCCTTGTTCTTGCCTGGTGAGAGCTCTTTGATAATAAATCCCTGTTGACTTTCCCTTTGCCACTTAGTATTTTGTGATGAAACCCTTCTTATATTCCTCTTCGAGTATCTCTCTTCTCAACAGAAGAGGCCAGTTTAGTCTGTCTTAATATGGAAAGATGCTCCATACCACTCATCATCCTTATTGCCATTCTCTGGACCTTCTTTAGTTCTAAACACTTCTGGAGGTATAGGGACCAGAACTGGGCACAACTTTCCAAGGTGTGGATGCACCATGGATTTATAAAGGGGCCTGGTACTTTCGGTGTGTGTTTTTCCCCACAGTTCCCTTCTTAATCCCTAATGTTGTGTTAAGGGGCTTTATTGCAGGCTTTCAGCTCCCCTGCCTTCCTCACATCCCAGTGTTTGGAGAGCTGCTACACCCAGCCCTACCCTTCCCTGGTGCTTCTCCACAGGGGCTGGAGATCATCTTCCGTGTGGGCATGGCCCTGTTGCAGTTCAACCAAGCAGAGCTCATCCAGCTGGACATGGAAGGCATGTCGCAGGTCAGAGCAGCTCCACATCACACCTGGCACGGGGGCATCCCTCCACCCATCTGGGGGCTTACTAGTTGGGTGACCCCTAACCCAATAGTGGCTGAAGATACTCAGTTTACTCTCTAAGACCAGCCCAGTTAGATGTTATGCATTAGCACAGAAAGTCCTGATGCTATATTGGGGTGACATGGCTCTGCCCCCATGCAGTGGCCCCACCCACATTCCTGGGCTTTGATCCAGCTCCCCTCTAAGGTACCTCCTGGCAATGCCACACCAAGGGTTAATGCTGCCAGCCAGACCATAGACATACAGCAAGTGATGTGGTCCCAGCTCTGCAGCCCTACCACAGTATCGAGGTGAGAGGATACCACTTCCCACCATAGCTTCCCCACCCTGTTAGACCCACAGCACTGCTGTCACAAAGCTGGGCTTGGCCTGGGGGGAGGGGGGCTGTAGAGTTGCTCCATTTCCTGTGCCCCAATTTTTTCCCTTCCTGGCAAGGTGTGGAGCACTGAATGCTGTGTGCAGCCTCTGCTGCCTTGCTGGTGAGAGCCCATCCATGACCCCAGACCCTGAATGGATGGGGGATTTCCCAGATCCCTAGACATGCTTCAGCTGACCCCAGCCTGCACCCGCCCTCAGGTCCAACCTTTCCCCTGCTGCCAGTGCTAGAGGTTTGGGCTGTGTTTGCTCAGCAGGGCAGGTTCCTCATTCTACAGCTACTCTGAAACCTCCTGGCTGGCAGAGTGGAGAGGCATTGTTCAGGGCCTTAAGTGAGTCAGAAGAGACCAGGTAGGCAGGGTGGGAGAGGCAGGGGGCCAAAGGGGGAGATGGCCTGGGAGAGTCTGAGCTGCTGTTTGCTGGCTCCTGGGTAGCCCCATTGCTGAACTCATACTCCTGTTCTGCCCCCAGCACTTCCAAAAGGTGATTCCCCACCAGTTTGACAGCTGCCCTGACAAGCTCATCCTCCGGGCCTACCAGGTTAAGTACAACCCCAAGAAGATGAAGAGGTGAGTTTGTGGGGTTTTTTTGTTTTGTTCCCCCCCCCTCCCCCCAGCACAATGCAGGGACCTCCTCCCCCCCTCCCTCCCCCCGTGTTCCCTCCCACCCTGAGCCAAGTCCCTGACAAAGACCTGGATTCAAGCCAAGCCCCAGCCCCTGATACTGGGACTCCTCCCTCCCCACCCCCAGCCCACCTGCAGTGAAATTGGGCGAGTGTCATAGGCCTAGGCTGCTGGAATGGCAGGAGGCCATAAAAGCTTTTTCACATCAGACTGCCAGGTGGGTGTCCATGGGGCAGCCCAGCCTTTGGTATCCTAACAGGGGGAGGCGGGGTGTGTGTGTGTGTGTGTTGTGGGTTCAGCCCCAGCCCAGAGCTCCTAGCTTTGGCCATGGAAGCTCTCACTTCCTGCCTTCCTCTCTGGGGAGATTGTTTCAGACAGACTCACATTGGGGCAGCTGGCTCAGGAGAAAAGAGCTGAAAATAGGGAGACCAGACCTAGGGGCAGGGCCTATTCCAGGGCTCCTTAGCTCCCTTACTGGAGGCTCCAAACCTCTTGTACCAGGGAAGGGTTGTATGAGGATCAAGGCATGCAGGAGACTCCTAATCCAGAGTCGGGAACCCGCCCCATTGGGCCTAGAGACTGCAGTCTGTGAGAGCTGCAGCCAGGACCTTGGCACCAGGCCCTACCCCAGCAGGGGAGGGTGGGAGCATCAGAGCCAGCCCAACCTGGCTTGTGTCTGTACAGGCTGGAGAAGGAGTATGCAGCCATCAAGAACAAAGAGATGGAGGAGCAGATCGAGATCAAGGTGAGTCCCGTCTCCTCCCATCTCACGTGCTCTCCATGCCCCTACAGCAGAAGGGAGCCCAGTGAGCTTTGTGCCAAGAGGCTGAGAATTTCCCAATGCCTCTCAGGTGCGGTGATGACCTCCAGCCACTTCACTTTTGTGCCAGTAGATGGCTCCCGTGCTTCACCCCAGTGGTGGCTGCACTTGAGACACGAACATAATATGATGCCTACATACAGAACCCAGGTCCCTGTATGGGGGTGAAAGGTGCTATGTGAATCAGATCCCTCTTGGAGCCTGCCACAAATCTGGTGGGACATCCACATCCCACCATGGCAGCTCCATGCTTGTTGCTTGCTGTGACATCACCCATGTTCAGCAGGGGGCAGACTTATCCCGTTCTGAACTGCAGCTGACTCACTGCCTGTTCTCCTGCCTTTTGGGGAGCTCCCAGTAACACCTCTTCCCTCCTAGCACCCAGCTTCCCTCCATCCCATAAGCAAACTGTCCATGTCCATGGAGTCTTTTCTGCTACTGAACCTCAGGCTGCACCTGCCTTTTCCTCCTCAGACCTGAGGAAAGTCTTGTTCATCCTCTCCCAGCTGTGCAACTAGTCTGATTTTTTGATATCACCCCTATCCTTTTACCCTGTTTTTAAACACCCTAGCTTACTACTAGCCCTTCCTCCCACAGCGACTCCGGACTGAGAACCGTCTCCTGAAGCAGCGCATTGAGACTCTGGAAAAGGTGAGGGTTGTGCCAGGCCGCGTCCGTGTCTGCCTCCTGGGCTTCCAGACTAGCCTGGCTGCCAAAAACGAAGCCCTGCACAGCCGCTTCTCCAGGCTCACACTTGGCAGCCAGCCCCATCAGGGTGACCATTAGCCTGCTCCCGGCAGCCCTCATCTCCCCCCACCCTCTACTACCCAGCATCATCACCACCATCTATCTAAGACAACAGCCATGTTGGCTAATAGAAGCCCAGGCGTGGCCTGGCCACAGTCTGGGAGGGGACCAGTGTTGCTTCAGTCTCCAGCCATCCAACACCCAGTCCCCGGACTACTGCTTGAACTGGGGTTGAAAGCCTTTAAGCAGCTTGCCTCAGTCCTGGAGAATCCTGAGTTCCTACATACGAGGGCATCTCGGGGGGCTGTCCTCAGAGCAGAGCACCTGATCTCTTTGTGTCTCCTCCATGCTGTTGATTTTTATTTGTGCATCTACCACTGTCTGGACCTGCAGCCCCTTTTGGCTGCCTCAGCCTCTGCCAAAACTTGCCTTATGCTCACTTGGTTGCTGTGCATGTAGTAGATGCCCTTTAAATTGGATCAAAATAAAGTTTAATGGGGGGGGGGGTGGAATTTCTATAAAGAAAATAGGATCACTTATGATTCCCCTGACCCCAGGCTCCCTGCCCCTGTGTGAAGGGGTCAAAGTACCTGGCACAGCCATGCCCTGGCACTTAGGAGGCACTGAACCACCGAGCTTCACAACTTGTTCATGGTCCCTACTGATCAGGCCTTAGATGGAGAGTGCCTGGCCTCTATCAGCCCAGAGATCAAGGGCATCGGCCCCCTGCCCCTCCTTAGTGGTGACAGCTGGAGGCGGGGCACTGCTGAGATCCTCCATCACCCTGGGAATGCAGAGCTAGGATAACCTATGCTGCGGGTAGGGGACACACTATGCTGCTTATGTCATGGCAGAGGGTGGATGGATCCAAGCCAAGGATGGATCCCAGCCCCTTCTCCTCTCCCTTCCCCTGCCCCCATGCCCAACATTTGGATCACTGGTCCTGCCTGCTCTGGAGCAGAAGAGGTCTCTTGGGTGCTCTCATCTCCCTGGGCTCCTCTGGGTTCTCTTGCTGCTTCCGCCTCGCTCTGTTCTGTGCTTCTAGCCATAGCGGGGGTGCTTGTGTGACTCTGGTGATTGCTGTCTCTCTCTCTCTCTCTGTCTCTCTCTGTCTCTCTTTCGTTCCTCCTTCGTCTTTCCTTCCCTGCCTGGATCTGCTGTAGGAGAGTGCTGCCTTGGCAGACAGACTCATCCAGGTACCGTAAACCCTTCTCATCACTCTCTCCTCTTCTCTATTCCAGCCTGGAAACCAGAGACTGCCCCCGAGCCAGGCTGGGCCCTCACTCTGGTTTTTCTCTTTCACGCGGGGTCGTGGCAAGGCTGCCGGGCCAAGGGCTCACAAAGGAACCCTCTTTTGTATCCAGGTTTAAGGGGGTCTCAGGTGGGAGAAGGAGCTCGATAGAAAGAACTGGGAAGCTGAGCCTCCACTGCCCTAAATCAGATCTCTCACCTCTGTGAGATTGGCATGATTCCAGCAAAATCGATTAGCTGGAGATTGGGGCCTTAGTCGTCTTAATTGTCTTTGAGAAGAGATGCTATTTAAGCTGTAGAAGTGCATGCTGATGAAACCACAAGGCACTGGGTGTGGTCCTAGCTGCCTCAGTTACTAAGCTGCATATATGATTTAGCCCTGGATTTCTGGCCGAAAAATCCATCCCATCTTGTGGAAAGCCTCACCCCTACCTACCTGCCCTGGGCCCAGACTGAAACCAGCCATGCATTTAGCCTACTAAAAGAGATCACCACTTCCCCTACCCTGCCCTCCCACAAAAAAACTCTTTGCCTCATGGAATTAGGGCCCAGTCTTAACCTGCTTCCCAACAAAGGTTGTGTCCCTAAGGTATAACTTATCTGATGTCTGTTCTTGGGGCTGTACAGAGGCAGACCTGAGGCAAAGGTTATGTCTACCCTTGCATACAGAAGGGAGGGACTAAGAGGCAGGGAGGAAAGGATAGGCCCACAGCTGTGCAGGGAGCATGGCAGCCCTGAGAACCAGCAAACTCCATGCCACAGAGCAGGGCCATACAGCAAGAGGGAGCCTTATTGTACTCCCTCCCCAGTTACCACACGCCCCAAGTGCCTGGCCTGCCAGAGACCTGCCTTGCTCCATCTCATTGCAAAAAAACAGTTCCACTTCCATTTCAGTGAGAGGGGAAATACCCACCTTGCTCATCATGCCCAGCCCCTGGCTCAGCCAGCAGCTGCCAGGTCACTAGCTCAGGGCAGGGCATAGTAGATGCTAGTAGCCTAAGATGGGAAGCTCAACTCCTGGCATGTGGGAGCTTAGAGCTTCAAGCCATGAATGCATGTAGCATGGCTGCATCCAGCCATTAAAAGCACCCAGCCTTGGAGCCAGACAAGACCCTTGCCACTGTCTGCAGTTCCCAGAAATCCCCCTTTCACAGGCCTGTGCCTCTTCAGTGAGAGGGAAATAGCTCTGACCTGAAGGTTTAGATTCCCTTCCCCCTGCCCCCACTTTTTCCCCCTCTTGCTTTAGCCAAGGCCCCTTCCTCCTTGCATTCAGTTATATATGATTGGAGCATAGCCACCTTAGCAGGGTGGCAGCTGTTTAGGGGCAGGGGAAAACCCCTCCCTCACTGGTTTCCTTTCCTGATGACATGAAGCAAAGCTGATTAAAGGAAGCATCCTGCTCCCTGCACCTATCAGAGATCTGCTGAGGCCTTAAAGCTCATGCAGGGAGCACAAGAAAGTTCTAGACTGCTGCTGTGTCATTAAAAGCTTGTGGCTGTCTAGTCCAGACCCTGCCCAGATCGCCCTAAACCCACCCTGAGAAGAAAATTCCCTGCTCCATCATATGGGTGCCATCCCAAAGCCCCAGCTATAGCCAGCCCACCCAGAAATGCAATCACCTCTGAAATGGAAGCAGCCCTACATAGGCTGACAAGGGGAGAATTTTGCCTCACAAACCCCCACCCCCTCCCTTTAAGAAATGCTCAGAGGTCATCAGCAAAGAGGTGGAACCATGTTTTGTCATCCCAAGGCAGAGCGGAGAGAACTGGGTCTCCTAGTGACAAGTGTCATGTGTAGATGGGGGTGGGGAGGAATATAGTATGTGTTGTATGTAGGAAAATATGGTATTCTCCCATTCTGAATATAAAGTATATAATACCCCCACCCTGCTATACAGACCCCACACAGTGTGTGCCACCTGTTATGGTAGGCGCCAGCCTTGCGTGTGTACGCACACCAAGTAAACGGCTCCAATTGTGGTGTGAACACACAGCCCATGATCCCTGTTTTGCTAGGTGCACACACGGAGTACACACCCCTTCCTGCCAGGTGCTGTATATGCTTGGAGGGAATGAGCTCCCCACTGGCTGTGGGGTGTGGCTAGAGTACATGATCCCTGGAGGGTGCACCCTGTTTACACACACTCACACTGTACTTCCTTACAGGCTGGACCTCAGTGTCACTACTCATCCTTCAGAAGTCCCTGATGCATCTGTCCCCAGAGCACTGGCCTCAGGGGTGCTTCAACCCAGTAACACCATCACCAATTCAGCTTACTTACTAGCTCCTTTCAGCCCTGACCACTGCCAGGCTATCCCCAGGCAGCTCCCTGGCCTGTCCTGTCTGCCTCCCTGCTCTCCTGGCTCTGACTCCCAACAGACAAGGGCTCCTATTGCCGGGGCTAGAATCCAAGCATTCAGACCCCTTGGTGACACTGTTCTCAGGCTGGTGTGATCAGTAGTCACTTGTGGAGGCCTATGTGCAGCTGGGAGTACGTGTGGCAGCACAGGAGCAGGCAGGATCCCCCAGGTTTCCCATATCTCAAGCACAATGCCCCCGTCATGCATCAGTTTCCCCACTGGTGCTACCTCCCTGCTGTTCAAAGGCATTTTGCAGGTGGTGGGGTGGGTAGGGTGAGTGTGATCATGTCCCTTGAGCCACCTGCAAACAGATTTTTCCTAAGTATCACACATGTGGACCCACCCCCTCCCCTCACCCAGCTCCAGCATCATGATACACAGCCCCTTGATCTGAACACCCACCCTTGGATATCAGAGGTCACAAGCCAGGATCCCTTTTCCCAGCCCATGGCTGTCTGATGCCCCCATTCCTGGACTGGAAAGCAGATGCTAGGTGCTGTAGCACCCAGGCCTAAGTGATTTCAGGTGCCCCCTCCAACCTTTTCTATCACCAGGGAGGGTAGGTGGGTGTCAAGTTCTCCCTTGGGGCCCCATCTTGCTGCGCCACAGCCAGGGGAGAAGATTGAGAGCATCTTGGGAATGTACTTTGCACTTAACTCCCACCTGTCTTCTCTGTCCCCCTGCAACCTCATCCAGGGCCAAGTGACGCGGGCTCAGGAGGCTGAGGAGAACTACATCATCAAGCGGGAGCTGGCTGTGGTGAAGCAGCAGTGCAGCTCGGCCACTGAGAACCTGCAGAAAGCCCAGAGCACTATCCGGCAGCTGCAGGATCAGCAGGTAAGTGTGGCAGATCAGATGCCCATTTCTAACCTCTGTGCTAGGAGCTGCTCATATTTCCCCATGCTAGGGGCATATTCCCAGAGGGTGGGAGTAAAGCCAGGCTGGTGGGACCCTCTGGAGGAATCTCGTGCCCCCTGCCCCAGGCACACTTGGCCCTGATTTGTGCCTCTCTCCCAGGCCCAGTACCCAAGACATCCAACACCCCCTGACTTGCCCCATATTGTGGGGCACAGTTTCAAATTCCAGCACCAGAGCTCCCAGGCAGGGCCCTGGCTACTGCTGCAGAAGTAGGTGAAGTGCCCCACCCCACAAGTCTGGGCCCATCTAAGCTGAGAGCCCTGATCCAGACCTGATCCCCAATACAGCATCAGGCTGAGCCTACAGGGAGGACCCAAAGTCTTCAGCCAGAGAACTTCAGCAGGTGTTGTACCATGTTTACTTGATTCCAAGATGAGGTTCCCCCCACACATTCATGCTGGGGAAAGTGCAGTCTCAGAATCAAGGAGTTCAGGAAAAAAACTTGGAATCAGGAAACACTGTCAGAGCAGGGGGGCAGTAAAGTAGACATCCAAGGAAATTGTGGACTCTCCATCATTGGAGGGGTCCAGGAAGAAGCTGGACAGCTACTGGTTGGGGATGATCTAGGCCTAGCAATGCCTGTGTTCTACTATGGGGATTTCCCAGGCTTCTGTGCTTTGCCAGTTGCCCCCTCCCGTCCTTTGTGCTCCATGTGTTGGGGGGAGGATAGGCTTAGTTTAGATGATGGATTTGTCCTAGATGGTTTGGACAGAAATGATCCTGTGTCAGGCAGGTGGTTGAACTACATGTGACTTATGGAGGTCCCTTCTGATCCCACTTCTGTATGGTGGGAGGGGAGGCAGGGCATCTTCAATTCAAAGTGATCTTGTGTTTGCGTAAATATGGTAAGTCCCAGTAGGACCAGTTCCTTGCAGCCAATGAATTGAAGGTGTGTTGTGGAGCCCAGAAGCCTGACAGCATGTACAGCACCTAGTCTGGGGAGTCAATCACTCCCTGGAGGCTTATCCCCAGCAGGGGGTAGGGAATAGAGGCCCTGAGCCATGGCAGGGAGCCTGAGCCTGTGGCAGGGAACCACAAAACCACCCTTCCTCTGCCAGTCCTGTCCTGTGTATGAGCAGCTCGTGTCCAGGCTTATGGCTTGGATCAGAGCTGCGGTCCCTAACCAACACCAGCCGGGGTGGGCACAGGAAAGCAGGCCAAAGCGAGCTGGCCTTTCCCTGCCCACCTCTCCTTAAGTTCCTACAGTTGTCAGCAGTTTTTGAGCAGGGATCCCAGCAGCAGGGCAGGGTCAGAGATCACTGTGCTATGTGGGGCTTTGAGGGATGGCAGCTGTAGAAAGCAGCATGGTGACATGTTCTCAGGTGTCACATGTTGGTAACAGCCACACCTGGGGAGCTCTGTGGATCAGGCATGTACCTGACACAATGGGACCTGGCTGCTGACCTAGCATTAGTCACTACTGGTCACTTGGGAGAAGACATGATGTGAGCATATGGGGTGGCAGATCATACTAGATGTGAGGATCTTGTGCTCATACATACCCACAAGTGCTTGGACACATACACGCACACTTTTGCACATGCTTGGCTGCCTGATGACACATGAATACATGCACACATGCTCACACTCATCTGCTTGCATGCACACACATGAATATACACTGGCACGTGCATGCACTTGCACTCTTACATGTCCTTGCTCATACACAGATGCATAAACACATACCCTTGCACAATTGTGCACATTTATACTTGTGCACATGTGAACACATACAAGCTTGCTGGCACACAGTTACATATAGGTGCATCAGCACACTTCCTCACATGTTCACACATGCTCTTGCATAAACCTTGACACAGGTGCATGCTCTTTTTCATCTGCACATGCACAATACTTTTGCACACACACGCAGTCATGCATACACATGCACTTGCCCATGCATTCATGAATATGCACACACACGCACACCTCCCCCATCTGACGGCTCCCACAGTCATGCATTGCCCCAGTCTCTGCCAGCAGCTGTTGGAACACCACCTCACACAGGTGTCCAGTGTGGGGCAGGAGCAGGCCCCAGCTGTTGCTGCTCCTTGAGGTTCTTCTGAGCCCCCACTTCCCTCCACCCTCCTCGCCACTTGCAACCATAAACTCTGGTACTTGCCTTCTCACAGCACTCAGCTTCTCCACGGTTGACGGGGAGGGAAATCTACCACCCGCTTTGCCTCCTCCCACCCAAGTGCACCTGCTGGGGGCCAGTGGCTGCGTGGGGATGGCAGGGGGAGACTCCTGCCTTCCTGAGCACCCCTGGCAATCAGTGCACAGCCTTGCACCCCAGAAACCAGCTGCCACACCTCCATTCTGCCTCTTCCACCTGCCTCAAACCCCATGGAGTCCAGAGGCAGACAAGCCCCCCACAGGGATCCAGTTCAGGGGCTGAGACCACCCTGGAGCTCTTAACCATGCCCCCTCCTCCTCCTCACAGCTGCCTTTGCCCCAGGGTAGGCCTGGGAGGGGGCGAAGGCCTTTCCCCAGCATTGTCAAGGAGAGGGCTGGACCTGGGCCGGAGGCCATGGAAGGTACCCCTGATATCAGCACAGCAGCAGTGATTTACCCCAGCAGAAGATTTGGCCCCTCAGAATCCCAGCTGAAATCTCTAAGCATCTGGAGATGGATCAGAGTGTGTCTGCAGTGGGGGGCAGCCAGTGGTGGGGGATGTGGCCAGGCCTCAGGGTGGGATGGTCTTTGCCTCCCCAACCAGCTCCCAGCCCCCACCCCCAACCCCTTATCTGATGAACTGCCACCAGCTGCGACAGTGCAGACGTTAAAGTGGCTACGAGCTGGGGGTCTGCCCCCCCGCCCCAGCTGTGGTTGTGGCTGGCTCTAGGGAGTGCCATTCTGCCCAGATTGGGGGGGGTAGGGCAGGAGATGATGCTGCCATCTGGAGCCCACAGCAGGCAGGCACCTCTGGGCATAGCTGGCAATGGCAGCCCCAACCAGCTGCCCTGCAAATGGGAGGGAGACACATGAGCAGCCTCCGGGGACTGCCATACCCTTGGCCCCCACCAGAACTCTGGGGAGAAGGCTCACAGCTGGATTCCAGCCCAGCAGATCCCCCTGCAGCCCCAGGGCACAGAGCAGACTGGAGGGGTCCAGTTCTCCCAGGCTTCTGGGCTTTGCTGGAGGCCACATGGGGGCAGGCAGGAACTTCCACACCCCCCTGCTGCTACAGGGGTCTGAGTTTTTTCCCCACCTCAGCAGTATCCAGTGCTGGCTACAGCCCAGGCTGAGGGGTGGTTATAAAATATGCCAATCCTGTTGGGACTTAGACCCAAGGCTCCTGGCTAAAAAATCTGCCCCTCTGCTCAGGCTCAGCTTGACGCTGCATTGGGGTCAGGAAGATATTTCCCCCCTTGCTTAGATCAGCACGGACCTGAGGGATCTGTCTTTCCTCTGCAGTGGGGTCCTGGTCTCTGTCTGGCATCTCTGCAGTGCAGTTGAACACCCCTGGCAGCCTCCAGACCCTGCCAGCCCCCGGCTTCCCCTGGGGCAGATTTGGGGTCTCTAGTGGCAAAGTGGTTGGTCATTGGCCACAGGGTGGAGCATGGAATACCTCAGACTGGGATGTGTTTAGCAGGGTTTGGACAGAGCTGATGCTGCCTGGAGCAGGGGATTGGACTAGCTGGGATACCCCAGAGACCAGCCCTTCCCTGCTCCACTGTGATCCTGGTTTCCCCTGCAGCCCCACACCTCAGTAAGCCCTGATACAGCCACAGCCTCCTGCCCCATCCCATCCTGCATTGAGCTCATGGCCCTCCTTGGGGAAGCTGTGGCAACCATGCACCCAGTAGTGGAGGGCCACAGCCCCCCAGATCTGGCCCTGTGCTCCCTGGGAGGGTATCTCCTCTTGACCTCACTCACAGCTGCATGACTTGGTCCCAGCCAGCCCAGTGGGGGAGAAGGGCAAACTCCCTCCACATCTTGTCCCAGAAGGCAGCTCCTGGAGCCAGTTCTCAGTTCTAAGCTGGGGCTTTCAGTGGCCAGCTGATAGGATCCAGTAATGACTGCCACTGCCCCCCTCCCCCAAATCACTCTGTGCATCTCCCAGGGGAACCCCCGCTTCACCGAGGAGTTCGTGACCCACCTGGAGACAGAGCTGGAGCAGTCACGCTTGAGGGAGTCAGAGACACTGAGTGCGCTCAAAGAGATGCAAGACAAAGTGTTGGACATGGAGAAGGTACTGGTGGGGGTGGGGAGTTGGGGCGTAGGGGCCCCCATGGATGGTGGAAGTGACTGTGCTGCCCCCCCTGCCAAGGACCCACCCCCCATTCAGCCTCTTCCCTGTCCTTTCAGCTGGACCTGGGATCTTTCTCCACTGGGACCTGTGTAGTTAGCGGAGGTTGCCCTTCACCCCAGAATTGGCTGCGCTAAAGGATGGAGTAAAGCCAACCCTGCATAGGCAGAAGAGAGCCGGGGTCCTTTGGGTGGGGGGCGCAGAGGAGAAGTAGATGGATGAGTCCTGGAACCCAGTCGGAGTAAATCACCATAGCCCTGGTTTTGCAACCCAAAGCAAAGGAAGTCATGAGCTGAGCTCAGCCTTCCTGCTCAGGGGCTATGCTGGGTTGATAACCACAGCTGGGATAACCAGGGGGTGGGGGGAGCAGCTCTGTGACTCCCAGAGATTGCACCTACTCCCCCCGAAACACACTGCCCTGCAGCTGACATTGTTACTATGTTGGCCTGGGACAGAACTGTCTGACTTTTGAGCAGCTGGGAACTGCGCACACACCACAGGCCTCATAAATACAGTGCTCCCTGGGCTGCTCCATGCCCTTCCTCCCGCCCCCCCCGAGGACAGGAAGGGGAAGCTGGGAGACCCCAGACAACCGTCCAAAGAAAAAAATGACCAGGAGCTGCAAGTTAACCCCAAGGGGGTTTCCAAGGCTCCCAGACTTTGCTGGTTGCTCCCCGCCATTTTTGCTACATGTGTTGGGGGTGGAGGAAAGAAGGGTTAAAGCCTATGGGGCACTGGGTGTTGGCTGCAGCCCAGGCTGGGGATGGCGATTGGGCTGTGCCAGTGCTCCTGCTGGGACACAAACCCAGAGGGTCCTGGCTAGAGGGTCTTGTCCCTCTGCTCAGGCTCAGTCCAATGCTAGATTTGGGGTCAGGAAGGAATTTTACCCCCAGATTGGTTCTGAGTGGGGCTGGGGGTGAGTGTGGGGGGCAGGGTTGGCTTCCTCTGCAACAGAGGCATGGCTTCTGCTTTGGGTCCCTTGAGTGTATATTAACAACCTTGACAGGAGCATCACATTGGCCACTGTGGTCCCCTGCTTCCCCCGTCAAGTGTGACATCTGGTGCTGTGTCAGGGCTAACAGTAGTTTTATACTGAGATGTTAGATGCTGAATGTGTCTGGGATGGTTTGGACAGGGCTGATCCTGCTCCAGGCATGAGTGTTCGACTCAGTGTGACCTCTGGAGGTCCCTTCCAGCCCCACTTCTTTAGGATTCTGTGGCCACAGGCTGCCAGTCAGACAGCCCTGCTTCAGGGTGTGGACAGGCAAAGGGCTGTTACATTGCCTCAGTTCTGGGTAAGTTTAGAACAGGAAATGAAGCTGCCTGGTGCTGCAGAAAGTTGACTGGGATCCCAAGGAGATGGGTGATTCAAGGGTTTTAGGCCTCTCCAGAGGCCCCTCCAGCCCTCTGGGGGAGTTGCTTCAAAACCAGCTCCCTTGGTGTGTCCTCTTCTACAGATGAGCCTGGACCAACCCTGCTTAGCTTTTGTGCTGTGACCTGGTTTACTGCCCAGGAGACTTGGCCACTGCTAGCCCCTTGGCTTCTCACATCATTGGCCTGGAGCATGTGGGGATCACTGGTCAGCTTCCCAAGGGAACTGCCACTCTGGGATCCAGTGCAAGGAAGGAACCAGGAGGTCCCCTTCCCAGCCCAGCTATGCTGTTACCCCATTCCCTGCCTTCCTGATGTCTCTGGGGCTGATATAAGCCTCCTCACCCCCTAACATGTCAGCAACCCCCCTTGGGCACATCCTCCTTAGGGATGTGGTGTACAGTGTAGGGCAGATTCTCTGCCTCATCTTCTCCCCCCAGCCTTCTGCCTGGTGCACTGCTATATCTGCTTGATTTGCTCCTCTGTGGTTGCTCCTCGGATTAGATTTGCAAACCTCGGGAGATGGCTATCTGGGCTGAGCAAAACAGAACACTCTGCTTTCCCACCCCCCCCGCCCAGGCAGGCCATGCTTTTTAACCATTTCCTTCCTGTCTGGTTGGAGGCCATGCGTCAGCTGGGTTTCAGTTGCTGCACAAAAGCAAAGATGGGCTTCTAGCAAAGAGCAGGCTGGGCAGGGACTGGCCATGCTAGGGCTGCACAGGGATGGGGAGAGAACCCTGGGCTGGGATCCCAGGAAATTCCTGCACTGCAATTCCCAGAAATCCCTGAGCTGGGATCCTGGGAGATCCCTGGGCTGCAATTCCCAGAAATCCCTGTGCTAGGATCTTGGGAGATCCCTGGACTGGAGTCCCAGGAGATCCCTGGGCTGCAATTCCCAGAAATTCCTGAGATAGGAAGCTAAGTAGGCTCTGCCTGGTTCTGGGCGTGAATGTGAGACTGGACAGTAACACCAGGGCGGTGGTGGGCAGGAGGGGTCTGTATTCAGTCATTTATGCCCCAGCAGCTGCTGGGCAAAAGTCTCCCTTATCCACTACCTTGTGGCCCTTTGAGGGGCCCCCTGGCTCGTGTCTCTGCTTCTCCCTCAGTCTGGTGGGAATGAAGAATTATATTCATTACACATAGAAGACAACTGAGCCCCATGGCCCTGGGAAAGCAGGGCTTGAGCTGAAGGGTCCCAGCAGGGCCCTGGAGCTCTGCCTGGGGATGGGCAGGAGGCAGTGGGGGTGAGCAGCCCAGAGCTGTGAGAACTGCTCCCTCCTTCTTTAACACCCTGATCCCCCACGTCTGCCTTTCCGGCTGCAGCACTGCAGCTCAGGCGACCGTGACCACACGCAGGGTGTGAGAAGGGGTGCGAGGCAGCACCCTTAGCTGTGGCGTCAGTCTCAAGCTGCAGGATGGGCTGAAGCTGCTGCCGAGGCCTCGTTGGGCCTGGGAACAAAAGGCTGTGGTAGGATTGGTGTCACCAAGTGGTGTGGTTGCTGCCCCCAGCGGGGTGCGGGGAACACACACGTCCTTCATGGCATTTTGGGGGTGGATTGGAGCAGGGTTTGCCAAACCCCTGCCCCTTGTGCCCAGATCAAACACCACGGAGCCCTGTCCTCCAGCCTGTAGGTCTGCATGGAGGCAGCACAGAGCCCGATCCTGGGGTGCAGAGACAAGTTAGAGCCTGATCCTGGGGTGTAAGGGTGGCACAGGGCCTGATCCAGGGGTGTAAGAGTGGCATGGAGCCTGATCCTGGAGTGCAAAGGCAGCATAGGGCCTGATCCTGGGGTGTGGGGGTAGCAAAAGGCCTGATTCGTGGGGGTGGCACAGGGCCTTATCCTGGCATGTCAAGGTGGGGCACAAAGCCCAATCTTGGGGTGTGTAGGCAACGTAGGACCTTACCCTGGTATGTATAGGGAAGACATGGGTCCTGTTTCTGGGAGGCAGCACAGAGCCTGATCTTGCCATGGTCGGGGAACATAGGGCTCAATCTTGGACCCCGATCCTGGTGCATGGGGCCTGATCCTGGCACATGGGAGCTGCACAGGGCTACAGCCAGTGTGTAGATAGGCTGTGCTCCCCCCCGCCCCCATTCCTATCTGCTCCTGCTTGCTTCTCTGTCTAGCACCAGATGCCAAATCAACCCCCTGGGAACCAGATTCCAGCCCCCAATCCTTCCATGAGCTGAAGGTGGGTGATCTGGCAGTGCAGCCTGTGGGGGGCAGCTGAGAGCAGGGCCTGACCAAGGGAATTGTGGCTAGCGCTGAAACCTAAGATAGAGGGGGGCGGGGGGTTGGAGATGAGATTCAAGCTACCCCAAGCCCCCTGGGGCCCAGCCCAAAGCCCAGTGCCATGGAGCAAAGCCGGGTGGAGGGACTGCGGGTGCTGCCTTGACCCCCCCACACCCTTTAAATCCTCCAGAAGCACAGCCTGCTACCCGATGAGAACAATGTGGCGCGGCTGCAGGAGGAGCTGAAGGCACTGACCGTGCGTGAGGCTGAGGCCCTGGCCGGGCTCCGCAATCTGCAGCAGCACGTCAAGGACCTCAGCGACAGCTGGCAGGTAGCAGCTCCCCCCACTCATATCCACCTGGCCCCCAGATCTCTGTGCACCTCTCCCCCCCCACACCCCAGCTAATGCCCCACCCACATGCCACCAGTCCAGCCAAGTGCCCAGGTCTGTGTCAGCCCAGAGAGAGCCTGGATGAGGGATGGCATTGCCATCCGACAGGATGCCCAACAGAACGGGGCTGAGAGCCCAGATTCCTGGCTTCTCCCCAGCTGCAGGAGGGAGCAGGGGAGCACTGGGAGTCTGGATGCTTCCGTTTTATCCCAATTCCAAGAGGGGAATGGGGTGCAGTGATTAGAGCAGGGCAGACAGTTGGGGCCTGGATGCCTGCGTTCTCTCCCAGTTCTAGGAGTGACTTGGGTAGAGTGGTTAGAGGAGGTGGGGGAGGCGCTCAGAGCCAGGATGCTTGAGTTCCCTCCTCGCTCCAGTAGAGGAGTGGTATGCAGTGGTTAGAGCAGAGGGTCACTGGGGGCCTGGACTCCTGGGTTCTCTCCTAGCCATGGAAGGGGAGTGGGGTGTGACTTGTGCTGAGAGCCAGGACTCCTGGCTTCTCCTCAGGCTTTCCCCTTCAGCAAATCAGAGGGAGAGGAGCCCTCTGTTCCTTGATGGTGTCCAGGGAGGTCTCAGGTTAGGCGGTGGTGGGGTGGGGGTTCTAACCAGCCCCTCCCCCAGGGTTTCACCCACACCTCCCACCCCAGGCACATGTGACACGGACAGGCGGACGCTGGAAGGAGTCCCCCCGCAAGGCAGCACTGGGTGAGCTGCAGGATGAGCTGATGGGTACACGGCTGCGTGAGGCCCAGGCCCAGGCCGAGCTGCACCGGCTGCGCCAGAGAGTCGTGGAGCTTGAGACACAGGTGGGCCAGGGAGAGGGGCACCAGGGTTGGGGCTGGCAGAGAGGAGGCAGTTGTGGTGACGGTTAGGAAAGAGAGGGGTGTGGATGGCGGGGTGGGTCCTGAATGCCTGTGTTCTGTGCATCTGGGAGGTTGTGTGTCCAGGACACCTGGGTTCTGTGTGTGTCTTTCTCAGATGCCTGGTTGCTGCTTGTGTGGGAGTGTATGTCCCAAATGCCAGGGGGATGTTGTATGTTCCAAATGCCTGGTGTATGTGTGCACGTGTCCCAGACACCTGGGTTCTATACATGTGCATGTTTGTCTCAGATGCCTGGGTTCTGCATGTGTGGGATTGTGCCCCCTGGACGCCTGGGTTGTGTGCGTGTCCCAGACATCTGGGTTCTGTGGGGTTGTGTGTCCCGGACACCTGGATATTGTATGTGTGCAATGCTGCAGGAGGACTGGGGTAGATGCTTGTGCAGGGCGAGCATGGTGGGGACAGCACTGCAGCCAGTGCCATGTGTGTTCATGAGGTGCATGGTACATTGTGGGTGGGGGAGAACACATTCTCTTGGGTGGTGGCATATTTGGAAACCCAGGAGTGTGGGGGACAGTACTCACCCCCGGCCAGGGCCCCAGGCACAGCCCCTCTTGCCAGGACTTGGAGCATGGGAAGCCTCAAGCTCCTAGTATAGCAGGGACCCCAGTGGCCAGGGTAGGGCCAGTCAGTGCCAAAGTGGGGGTTGGGGTTCACAGGACCATCACAGAGTGCAGATTCAAGGGGCATAGTAGCTGGTTGTGGGGAGGAGATGCCTAAGGACCCAGGGCCCCCCTAAGCTCTTCCTGCCATCTCCCTCTTCCCAGGACCAGATCCACAGCAACCTGCTGACACGGACTGAGCAGGCATGCGCAGGGCTGCAGGAGAAGCTGCAGTACGTCACAGCTCAGAACAAGGGGCTGCAGACACAGCTGAGCGAGACCAAGCGCAAACACGCCGAGTCCGAGTGCAAGGTGGGCCAGGAATGAAAGCAGGGGTCCATCCTGCTGGCCTGGTGGGGGGCTGTGCCCCAGGACTCCAGGGGTCTGAGCCCCAGGGGTTGGCAGTGGCAGAGAGACTGGAAATCAGAGCTCCACAGGCCTCAGCTGGAATCTGGTCTTACTGCGCCAGGAGCTGTATGTCCAGCAAGTGAACCCTCAGCCCCATCTGTAGTATGGGATACCTTCCAGCAGGCAGCTTGGGGACAGGCCTGCCTCCTTTGTTGTCTTAGGAAGGGGGCAAAGGGTGGGGCTTGATGCCCTGGTCCCCCTCCCCAACACCACGTTTGCTCCACAGAGCAAGGAGGAGGTGATGGCTGTGAGGCTGCGGGAAGCTGACAGCATGGCAGCCGTGGCAGAGATGCGACAGCGGATCGCCGAGCTAGAGATCCAGGTGAGTGGGAAATCCGGAGAGTTCTGGAGTTCTGAGTACCCCCAGCCTCGGTCATAACCATGGTGCATCTCCACCCACAGAGGGAAGAGGGCATGATCCAGGGGCAGTTGAACAACTCAGACTCTTCCCAGTACATCCGGGAGCTCAAGGACCAGATCGATGAGCTGAAGGCTGAGGTGAGTGGCCCCCTGCCCCCAGCTCCTGGGACTGTGGTGGCACCGGAGCCCCTACTACCCCCTCCTCCCCCAGGGCTCCTGGCTGGGTGGAGTTCCCTGGCCCCACTCCCCCTCCCTGCCTGGCTGAGGACTCTGAGGCTCATCCATCCCCTTGGTAGCACAGCCCAGCACTTAGGAAAGGGATCTGTGCTCAGCTTGAATTGGACCATCCCTCCCCAGCCAGCCTCTCTGTGGGGGACTCTAGGCTGCCCATCTCTCTGCTTGGTGAGGTTGCAGGGGTGGGAAGGGTGGTGCAGCCTTTGGGGAGACAAGCAGTCAGCCCCTAGCTCTGCCTCTCCTGCCTGGGTGAGTCACTTAACGTGCTCCTTGCTTCAGTTTCCCTGGTTGTAAAATGGGCAGATAGAGGCACAAGCTTGTGGGATCACATAGTTCCACAAGCTGCAGCAGCAACTGGCAGCCCCTCTTCCACCATCTCCCCCATCTCTAACTCTCCTAGTAGAAAATAAAGCAAAACTTAAGGACAGGGGCCGCAGCTCAGCCAGATGTTGCCCCTGCCACTGTCCCAGCCCCTGAGGACGGGAAATTGTGCTGGCAGTGAAGTCGTAGGCAACCGGGGGGGTGGGGGGGGATGGGAAGAGAGATCACGGGTCTGCCCCCTCCCTCTTTCATATCGCTGCCTTTGCGGCAGACCACAGCTGCCTACACAGGCCAGGAACAGCCAGTGCTGGGGGCTTTCGAGTCACTGATTTACAGAGCGGCTGATAGAGATCACAGGGAGCTTCTGAGTCAGCCCTGGCTTCAGTGCCCAAGCCTGTCACGCACAAATTCCCGGTGAGGGGGCAGGAGGCAAAGTTGGGGATTGGGTTCTCTCTGGGACTCATCGGGACATGGTGTCCTGGAGCTGTTGGGAGCTCTGTACATACAGTTTGTCGCTATATGTACAGCAACGAGCACACCTGGAGCTGCTTCTGGCTGAGGCTGGTAGGTGCTGCTGTGATGGGTCCCATCCCCTGCAAGAGCCAAGCAGTATCCCCCCAGGCAGACTGATCTGGTCTGGTTGTCCTTCCCAGCTGCCCCATGCTCCTCCCATGCCTGGAGCCACATGGGGGGGGCCTTCTTGCCCCCAGCCTGGGAATTGGTCCATCCCCACTTCCTGCAGGGGTTTTGAAAAGCCAGATGCCCTCTGGTTCCCTCTCCTGCTCTGGCCAGGTCATGACCACTGCCTCTTCCACCCACAGCAGCATGGGCACTGGTTGCAACCCAGGCTGGTGGTGGTGACTGAACCGTGCCAATGCTTTTAGGACTCAACCCCAGAGGATCCTGGCTAGAAGGTTTCACCCTCCCTTCAGGCTCAGCCTGATGCTCCACTGGGATCAGGAAAGAATTTCACCTCTCCCCTCCCCACCCCTGCTCAGATCAGCATGGGGGGGCATTCCCCTTTCTCTGCAGCAGGGGCCCAGCCTCTGCCTGTGGTCTCTGTAGTGCATTGAGCCTCCTCTGGCAGCCTCCAAGCCCTGTCAGCCCTCAGCCCCTGGCTTTCCCTGGGGCAGATTGAGAGGCTCAGGGGGCAGTGGAGCAGGTTGTTGGGCCATAGGATTGTTGTGGGATCAGTCAGACCAAGGCCTATCTGGGAAGACTGGGGGATTGGACAGAGATGATGCTACCTGAAGCTAGGGGCTGGACTAGCTGGCACTACCCAGGCATGGCCCAGCTGTGTGACTAACCCCTGCCCCCCACCACAGATCCGCCTGATGAAGGGCCCAAAGCCCTTTGAGGACTCCATGGCATTCGACGGCATCCACATCGTGAGCCACTTGGCAGTGGACGATGACTCCCTGCACTCATCAGATGAGGAGCTGCTGGCCAGCCCCATGGGGGTGGGCACCCTCCAGGATGTGCTATACCCACTGTCGCCCCGCAACGCCCGCTTCCTGCGGGGTGCCGGGAGCTCAGGCAAGGAGAGCAGCACGGACAGCGAGCCTGAGGAGTCGGCCACTGCCCCTGGCCTGCAGCCCCCGCTCCTCTTTGGAGAGGCCCTTGGCAAGTGATGGGGGGTGGGGTCTACTGCTGGCCATGGTAGAGAGGTGGTGCCATCAGCCCTTCTCCTTGAGGAGAGACACTTAGGCTGGGGGGACCCATTGCAATGGACCTGGGACACCTCCTGCATCCAAGGAGATGGCTCTCTGGCCACTGAGCATCTGCCATGGGCACCAGCTGTGACGGGGACACCGCTGCTCCATTCAGCTGCCCCTTCATCACTGCCTTTGTGCATCCCATGACCCTGTCCTGAGGCTTTGCACACAAGAGAACTCAGTGCTGCATCCAGGAGAAGTGACAGGGTAGGCATGTGACTGAAGCCAGCCTGGACTTCATATGGCCAACCTTGACCACCCATGGCCAACCCAGACCGCTTCTGGCAAATCCAGTCTATCCATGGCCACCTTGACCACCCATGGCCAGCCCAGACCACCCATGGCCAAACCAAACTGCCCCTGGCCAGCCTGGACCACTTATGGCCAGCCAATCAACCTACCCCCATCACACTCAGAGACACAAGGAGCTTTGTCCTCCCCACTATGTGTGTGCACATCCCCAGTGACCATGAGAAAGTCCATTTACAGCCGAGAGAGTTGGAGTCCTATGTCTCCCAGCTCCAAAGGGAACTCCTCTGCCCAGGCTCCTGGTGCGGGGAGGGGGCAGGGCGCCAAAAGCCCACTCGGTCAGAGATCGTATTGTATTTTTTTGTCCTCTAGGTATTATTTATTTAAACCCTTAACAGTGTCAGCAGAGCCCCGGACCTCCTCTCTTCTGGGGAGCTTCCCACTAAGCTTCAAGTTCTAGAAGATAACACTACAGACTGCTGGGCCATAGCAAAGTTAGAGCAAGGCAAAACCTGCTGCCTCCAGGTCTGTGATGGAGTGGAACAGCCGACTTCCTGCGTCCATCAGGACCCCAGGAGCACCCATTTCCTCATGTCCTTGCTTGTCCAGCTGGATTTTCTCCTGGCCCATCATCAGAAGAGAAGTTTCTGTAGCTCTACCTGCCCAGCCACCTGAATCACCAACCACCTCTCATCTCCCCAGCAAGAGCTGCCATGTAGCCAGGAAGTAGATGGAGCTGGGGGAGAGCAGGGGGTGGAGGAATGAGCCCTGTACCACCTGGAGAAGGTTCATCTCTAGACATGATGGGGTTGAGTCTGCCTAGCCCCATTCCTCTGCAAGAATATCTGTCCCCCAGAGCAATTAGCAGGCAAAGATACTTTGGAGCAGGCCACATTCATGCCCCAGCAAGCCCTGTGTAAGATCCATCAGCATACCAGATCCACCCGCAGCCGACACCCTGGGTCTGCTCAGTGTTCCTTTAATCCATCTTGGTCTGGGGAGCAACAGTGAAGCCACAATTCCACAGGCTTCAGCACAGGCATGCTGGAAGCTGGTCTGTCTGCACTATTGGTGACACTCAGCATGGACCCCTCTGCATTGGCACTGCCAGATGGCACCAGGCATGGAAGAAGCAGCCTAGAACACAAGACAGGAGCAGGGAGCAACCTGCCCAGCTGTGGAGAATCCAGCCCATCCCCTGATAAGCCGTGAGCCACTCACAAGATCCCATGAGGAAACACTGCATGGATTTAGGCCAGCTGATGCTTTGGCCCATGGGGTCTCCAGGCCCAGCATGCTTCACATGGACGGGGACAAGTTCCTCCAAAACAAGGGATTCCCCTGGGAAAACCTCAGTTGAGCTGCCCTGTGGTGGTGGTGGTAAACCCCACATCTCACATCTCGTGGTGAGATGGCAGTGCGGAGGCCATAACCCCCATCTCTTCCACACCCCCTGCAGTAGTAACCCCACCACCCTGAGGGTCACCAGTTGGGACCTCCTGGACCACCTGCACCCTCTGGGGACAGATCTCAGGTGTCTGAAAGGACAACCTGGCCTCGAGGCATTGTGGTCAAGGAGCAGAGACCATGTGGCAATGAGAAGACCTAGCCCACCATCATCCTTCGAAAAGAAGCAGGTGCTGCTTAGCTTTGGGTGAGATGGCTGGAGAGACAGGAAGTGCTGCTCTCTACTGTCCTCTCCAGGAAGATCTTGGCCTGGGCACAGACCAGGGATGGAGATGCTGGGGTTGGCTTGCCTTCATTCTCACCCAGTCCCTGCACCCTGTGGATTCAGTGAACCAAGATGCCTGGCCACTGGGGGCACTTCAGTGAGAGAGATCTTCACTCCTGCTCTCTAGACTTTTCCTCTCAAACCATCTCTCAGGTGTCAGCTACTGCCATGACTGGCATCTCTCTTGCCCCTTCCTGATACCATCAAACCAGCATTTGGGTTGGAGCCATCAGCGCCAAACACTTGGACTCGTCCTCCATCCTCTCCCCCATAACCATTGTCCCCCTGCCCCCATCCTCCTACTGGAGTACGATGTATACTGGTATAAATAACGCCTGGGAAAGTCTTTGGGTATTTATAATCTGTATATTTTAATATATATTATATATATGCACACGCAAACACACGCACACTGCTCTGGATTGCCAATTCTTGCGATACACACCTGCCACCAGAACCACCACCAGCCAACTCCTCCCCCTCACCTCCCCATGCTTTTGGCTATCGGCTCTCCATGCCTCAGTCATTGGTTGACTGTTGACTGAGACGGTTGATTCACGGCAAGGAGCTAGGGGTGGGCATGAACTGGTTTATGCCCATGTATCATATCTGTTGGATTTGCTTCAGGGTCTGTCCCCTTTGGCTATGAGATCCTCCCAGTAGTTTCCCTCTAGCATTGGTGATCTTTCCTCACATAAAACTAGTACTGGTTGGATCCAAGGCAAGCATTTGGCCCTTACAGAGATCCCCAGATCCTCACACCAGCAGCTGTTTCATCCAAACACCCCCTAGATAGGGCCTGTTGAGATGGAGATCCATCCAAGCTATGACCATGGTGGGAGGGAGGTTTTGAGAATTGGAAGCTCAAGACCCAAGGAGAAGTTGGTCATGCTAAGGCCACCTCTCCATGGGGTTTCCCTGCTGCCAGACATCAGTCCCTGCCCCACTGGGTTGGGAATGAGGTTTGAGCTCTCACCCAGCCCCGACACTTGTGGCTGACTTTACATGGATGTCACCAACTTCGGGGCTGCATTGTGGGTGGGACCTAGTGCCTTTCTGGCTCCTTGATACAAACCCAAAGGTGCCAGAGACCCTCTGGCTGTCCCATCTCCCAGCTTTGCCACTCTCTGTGGCTGCCCTGTAGCGTGTTTACAGCTCCAAGGTGCACTTGACCAGGAGGCAGGGAGAAAGCACATAGATCAGGGTGATACAGCAGCAGGACAGCATTTGGAGCAGGGAGCACTGCCTAGAGCTGCCAAGATCCTGGGGCATGGAGAATGGCAGTGACAAGGCAGGTTTGAGCAGCACTGGGTTGAGACCCACCTCCAAAAGATGCTCCCCACCCTCCTCCAAAGCCCATACATAAGAGCAGCAACACCTGGAGCTCCCAGCATGGGGCATGCTTGCAACATACACTATGGGTCACCTCTTCCAGTGGGCCTGTCGCCCCTGAACCCCCAGTGCTGTCTGGGAACCCATGCCTATGTAGCACCCAGGCTGAAAGCCTCACATCGAGACCAGGAGCCCGCAGCACTGGGCAGTCCAACAACCCAGACAACAAGGGCACACCTGGGTTCAAGCCCCGCCCCGCTTGCTTTGCCCAAAGCAGCCGCTGCCAAGAATGATGCCAGCTAGGCTGTCTCTGCTGTTCATCTGCTATGGCCGGGCAAAGATGGCCCACCTTCAGCAAAGTGTTGGGGACATCCTGCCCCATAGGGGACTGCCCACACTGGTGGAGGCCAGAAGGTAGCAGGTGCCACCTCCTCCAGTTGAGGGAGTAGTGGGGAGGGCATCAGCCCCCCATCTCCAAGGACAGCACTCAGGCTACAGTGATCCTGCTCCAGTTCCCCACATGGCTGGAATAAAGGTGTCACTGTGCCCCTTTGCCCCATCACTTTCATCCTCTCCAGACCACAGCCATTTTTCAGGACAAAACCGGATGATTGTATAAAAAAAAGGGAAAAAGTCTGTACTTTCCGAAGTGAAAGGGCAACACTACCAATAAACTCTTTCCACTGTCTTAGTAATGCCATGTCTTGGTGCTCTCTGGGACTCGGGGCAGGCAGAGAAGGCCCCATGGGTGTGGGGGTGACTCTGTGGGCCTCAGTTGGCCCAGGGAGCCTAGACTGAGCAACGACACCTCATCACCAAGTCTTGAGGGCACTTGGCAAACCCCAGCAGGGTCCTTGCTGGAAGGCCCAGCTCAACCCTCCTAGGTTCAGCATTGAGGATCAGGGGCCCCTGGCTCAGACAAGCCCAGACTCTATAGCAGGGAACTGGGAGCTTTGGGGCTGGGGGACTTGAACCCGTACCCTCCTAGCCTGGCAGGAGCAGGTCATATAGCGGTACCCAGAGTAGATTGGAGGGTATTGGATGGGCAGGGCATTAAACCTCTTTACCTCTATCTGAGCTGAGAGCCTGGGCTGGATGGGCCCAGTCTGGGGGGCAGGAAGGTGCATGTGGGGGGGAGTTAGCTGCCAATGGATGCCCAGGCCAAACCCAGGCACTGGCACCACCACTGCCCCGCCCCCCAGCCCCATGCCCGGAAGCAGCAGGTGCTGGAAGCTGCCCTGAGTCAGAGCAGAACCAGACGGTGCGGGCGGGAGCCGGGCTCGAGGGCCTGGGGGAGACGTGCGTCACAGACACTGGTGGCGGTGGGGGCACAGGTTCCAATCCCACTGTGGGCATCACATTGCCAAGTCCAGCTAAGGGGCACAGGAGGGGACAGCAAGGAATCAGACTGGGGGGTCCAAGCTACCATGCAGTGGGGGCTTGGGCTAGGGAGGGACCTGCCCTAGTGCCCCAAGGAAGCCAAGAGCTGGGAGGGGTAGAGGCCTCCCTGTCTCGAGCCCTGGAGCTGGGCTTGGAGCACAAGCTCTGGAGCGGGCCTGCAGGAATCTACCTCTAGCCCATGAGGCTCTGCTCCTGCTCACGGGGTCTGCACAGGCCTCACACCCCTCCCCTCCTGGAGTAACCAGGCATCAGCATCCTGGCCCCAAGTTGTAGCTGAAGGGGCTGCAGTCGGTGGCTGTCCAGGCCCCAGAGCAACCCCCCTACCCTTGTAGCCCGATGCGGGGGAGGGCTGGAAGGCAAAGGGAGGCTCTACCCAGTTTGAGGTGGGGCAGTCTTCAAGGTTCACCTGTAATCCCCTGTTCCCAACACTAAAAACCCTGGGGCCCTATCCCCAAGCCTGCTGCTCCAGGACGGTGTGGCAATGGTGTGTGCATGGACATATGTGTACAGGCACCGTGAACCACAGGCAGGTGGCACAGCAACCAGGGAAGCCTCTGTAGCCTGGATCCTCTGCTCCCGCTACCCAACTCCTGGGCCCCCTTCCAGCTGTGTACCCCCCAGTCAGCACAGCTGGATACACTCCCCGCCCCCTGCCACCGGGGTAGGTGCCTGGTGCTGGCGGTTGGGCGGGAGGAAGCCGGCTGTGGTTGGGTACAGGGAGCGTCGGCCCTGCCTGGGAGCCCCATTGGCTGCACAGCCCCCGGGCCCTGCCCCGTGCTGTCCCTCCCTGCCTGGGGGCCACCAGCCAGGGCACAGCACAGAAGCCCCCGCAGCACCCAGGCTGCAGGTGAGTGAACCCCGGGGCCTGGGCCCATGAGGCTGGGTGGGTTGTGGGGGAGAGTCGGGGGGCATCAGGGGCCTCCAGACTTGGGGAGGAGGGAATCTGGCTCTAATCACGTGGGGCTGAGAGCCAAGGACAGAACCCGGTCACCATTGCTGCCCCACTAGGCACGGGACCCAGGTGTCCAGGCTCCCAGCACCCTGCCCTGTGAAGACCTGAGCTAAGCCCCATACCTTTTCCCCCACCCCCTTCCAGCCCCTCCTGCCCTGGCAGTTGCCCCCCCATCCCCTCTGCCAGCTGCGGGGGAGCCTAAACATGGGCCCTCTGCCACCCTCCCTCCCCTGGGGGCCAACACTCCCTGGGCGTAAATCAGCATCACACACTTGACTGCCATGGGCCAGGCTCCCTCTGAGGGTAACAGCCTCAGTCCAGGGGGCCCACATTGGAGGTTGGAGGGGGGGCAGGACACCTGCGGACCAACTGCACCATGCGGGGGGGAGGGCAGTGCCTGCCCATCTCCCTTAGCCAGGTATCACTGGGAGGGCAGGGGCGAAGGTACAAACTCAGCTTGCTAGGGGGCACACTTGGGCTGAAATAGGGTGGTGGGGGTGGCGGTCCTCAGCCTCATCCCAGGGTCTCTTACATGGGAAGCGTCAGGAGTGGGAGGATGCGGTGTTGAGTGGAGTTGGGTTCTTCCCCAGCAAAGCCCCCAACCCCGAGTGCCCTGATGGGGAAACTGAGACACAAATCGGGTCTAAGACCAGTACCAGTGTCATGGAGCTGGTTCGGGGGCGAGAAGGGGAGAACCTCTTGCCCCCTTCCTGCCTCCCCTGGTGAAGCCACGGCTCCTGCTCTCAGCTCTAAGGCCCCCATCCCTCCCCCCCAGCCCTGGGGTGGAACCCAGGTGTCCAGGCTCCCAGCACCCCCCACTCCACCCCCACTCTTCCCAGAGCTGTAGCAAACCCGTGGCTCTACCTTGTGGGGGAGGTCTCAGCTCAGCTCTGCCCAGAACTGGGGGAGGGTCTCAGTGCCCTGCCCCAAATTTGGTACAAATTGCACCCCCGCCCCCAATCCCTGCAGCCGTGATGCCGCGCTCCTTCCTGGTGAGAAGCAAGAGGAGCCCAAGCCATGGTGGTCAGCGGCTAGAGAAGCCCAGTGGTGAGTGTGGGGCAGAAAGCGCCCCCTGGGTGAGCAGTGGCTGCAGGTCAGGAGTGAGGGGCATCAGCAGGGTTGGGTGGGGTGGGGTAGGGGCTTGGCAAGGCTGAGGAGGCAGGACCTGCAGGTCAGGAGTGAGGGGCATCAGTGGGGGGGGCAGGGCAGGGGGCTGCAGGGTAGAAATGGCTCATCAGCAAGGTGCAGGGGAACCCAGGGGGTAGGGGTGGGGGCAGGAGCAGGAGCCTTGGAGAGGGTTGGACCTGGTGGGGAGTAGGCATTTGTGCCCCAGGAACTGTGTTGGGAGGGGGAGGAGGCAGCCTGGGGGTCCTCAACACTGTGCCTCCACCCCAGCCCCAGTACCTGGACCCTGCACAGCAGAGCCTCCCCCCAGGCCAGAGGCATCAGGCAGGAGCAGGGGGGCCGTGGGGCAGCGCCCCCCACAGCAGCTGGAGCTCTCCCCCAACTGGGCCTGCCTGCCCCTGCCAGGTAACCCCCCCACCTATGGGCAGAGACCACCCCCAATTCCTCTCAGCCTGTGGCATCTGCCTCCCACTGCCTCCCACCCCACTGCACCTGGAGCAAGGCTGGCAGTGCCAGGTGGAAGAGGACAGGATCAGGGGCCCCCCACTCCGGGATTGGGGCCTTTGTCCTATGCCCCCCCCTGTGCCCCAGATCAAAGCTTCCCCCCACCCCTCTCCATTCCTAACCTCCTACCCATTGTGGCCCCAGGTCAGGGCCCCAAGAGGGGTTGCCCCCCCAATCCCTGGGAGCTGCAGGTTGAGAGGGATGGACACCAGCAGGGCTGGGGGAGGGGGCAAACGGCTGTGCAGCCCATGCTCCCCAGGATCAGGGCCTTTTTGGGTGGTGGGGAAACAGCCCCCACCTCCCATTCACAGCTCCCCCCCACCCCACAGGCCTAAGCACTCCCCCAGCTTCAACACTCTGGAGCAGCTGCCCTGGGCCCGATCTGCAGCCGCTGGTCCAGGGCATCCTGCCCCCAGTGCTGAGCCTGGGACCAGGGCCAAGGCCAGACAGGGTGGGTACAGCACCCCCTGGCCTCCTGGGCTCCCTCCTGCTCCTTGCCAAGCCCCCCAGCTGCTGCAATGGCTGTGACAAGGTAAGACCCCTCATCTCCCAACTGCAGGATGCATGACTAGGAGCATCACAGTAGTGCCCAAGCAACCCTGTCCTGAGTACTGCACATTATTAGGTGTATTACGGTAACTCCTGGGCCCACTGGTTCTCTGGCACTGAATGCTGCACTTTATTAGGTGCAATACAGTAGCACCTAGGGGAGATCCTCTCCCCGCCCCCACAACGCCCCCTCCCCTTGGTGCTGGGCATTGCACATTTGTCAGGTACTAAGGTAGCCCCTGGGCACTCTGTCCCATGGCACTTGCTGCTGTTGCACATTACTATGTGTACCATGGTAGTGCCCCAATCACAGCCCAAGGCCCTATGATGCTGAGGGAACTGTGCAATATTAGGTGCATTACAGTAGTGCCTTGGCACCCACTGAGGTGTGCTGAGAACAGGGAGTGAGGGGCCTGGGCCAAGGGGAGGGGCAGTGGCACAGAGCCCCCCGAGCTCCTCCCCTTCCCAGGGCCTGCAGCTGAGCTGTGGGGCAGGCCCCCCCTGGGAGCCCCATGGAGGAACGGTGCTGAGGCCAGAGGGAGCCCCTGGAGCAGGTGCAGGAAAGACACAGGTGTGTGGGGCAGGGGCAGCTCTGGGGACAGCGGAAGGTGGTGGGGTCTGGCTGAGAATGGGAGTAACTCGGGAACGAAGGTGTTGGGATATCATGGCCTGCCAGGGCTGGAGGGGCAGGGGCTGCGGGTCAGGAGTGGGGAACCAGCAGGGCCAGAGTGGGGAGGCAGGGGCTGCAGGTGGAGATCGAGGAGCGCTGGCAGGGCTGGTGGTCCTGGCTGACACCTGCCCCCAGGAGCGGAGCTTCCCGTGCAGCGTGTGTGGGAAGCGGTTCCGGCGCTCATCCACGCTGTCCACGCACCTGCTGATCCATTCGGACACGCGGCCCTTCCCCTGCCCCTTCTGCGGGAAGCGTTTCCACCAGAAGTCCGACATGAAGAAGCACACGTTCATCCACACTGGTGCGGGGGCTGCAGGGTGGGAGTGGGGGGCGCTGGGGTGGGAAGGAGAGGCACCGTGGGGCAGTGGGAGGGCTACAGGTCAGGAGTGGGGGCCACACTGCCCCCCCTGACCCCCTGCTACCTGCAGGCGAGAAGCCGCACCGCTGCGGGGTCTGCGGCCGGGCCTTCAGCCAGAGCTCCAACCTGCTGACCCACAGCCGGCGGCACCGCGGTCACCGCCCCTTCGCCTGCCCATGCTGCCCCCAGAGCTTCCAGCGCAAGGTTGACCTGCGGCGCCACTACGATGCCCACAGGGCCCCCCCAGCGCCCGCACCGCCCTAGGCTCAGACCCCCAGTTCCCCTGGAGGCTGTGGCAGCTCCGGGGGCACCACCCCCATGGGCCCCCAGGGCCTCTGCTCCCCGCACCTCCAGGGCATTAAAGGGCCAGCGCCCACAGTCACACGCAGGCATGTCTCCATTGGGCAAATTTATAGCACAGAGTGGGCCTGAGACCCCCGCGCGGGGGGTGGGGTGGAGAGCAGGCTCAGGGGTGGCTCCGTCTGCTGCTTCCTGCTGGTTCTGCCCCCATGGGGCTCCTGGCCAGGGGCAGCTGGAAGAGACGGGGGTGGGGGTCAGCCTGGGGGCAGCTGCAGAGCCCCTCCCCCCCGGCCTCTGCCCACTGCCCCCTGGGCCAAACTAGGGCCAAGGGGCAGCTCCCTGGCGGGGGCTTTCCTACCCGCATTACCCGGTGCTTCTAGGCCCGGGGGCCGGCTGGGCTGCAGGCAGGGGGCTCCGAGCTGGCGTCTCCGCGGGGCCTGGAGGGAAGAGGGCGTCAGGGGGGCCCGCCCCCGGCGCCCCGCCCCCGGCGCCCCGCACCCCGCCCCTACCCGTGCGCCCGTGCAGGAGCCAGACGCCGCCCGCGAGGGAGACTCCGATGACGAAGGCCGAGAAGGCGATGGCCACCACGACCGGCAGCTCCAGGCCCCGGGCGGCTGCGGGGGCTGCGGGCAACGGGGCGTGAGCCCCCCGGGAAAGCCGCGGCTGCGGGCTGCAGGGACCCGGGCGCCCGGGCACCAGAGCCCTGCCCCGAGGGCGGACCCCGCCCAGGCGCCCGGGGTCCGAGCCGGCCCTGCTCTAACCATTAGCCTCCCGTCCGCGCCGAGCCGGGGGCGAGGGGCACTCACCCTTGGGCGCGGGCCCGGGGCGGGCCCGGGGCGGCGCTGGACGCTGCAGCTCCACCGGGCGCCACCAGGGGGCGGAGCTGGGGTCAGGCTCCGCCCCCTCCTGACCTGCCGGGGGGGCGGGGCCCGGCCCGCCCACGGTGACGATGATTGGCTTGGTGATGGTGCGCTGGCCCCGCCCCCCGCCCGGCTCCACCGCCTCCTCGGTGCTGACGCCACAGGCCCCGCCTGGGGGCGGGCACTGAAAGGGGGTGGTGCGGAGTGGGCGGGGCCTGGAGGTGGCAGAACGCCCCCAGAAAACGCTGCCCCGCCGCGGGCGCAGACACCGCGTTGCCCGCCCCGCCCCGCCCCGCGCGCCGCGCGCCTGCTCCCCTCCCGGGCACGCGGGTGCCGCCGGGCGCGCGCACCTGGGGCAGGCCGCGGCCGCGCGGGCGCCGGGCGCACAGGGCCAGGCGGCAGTGCAGGAACTGGATGGAGTGGTTGGAGCGCGGGCGCAGGCGGAAACTGAGGCGGCGGCGCTCCTGGCAGCCGGGGGGCAGCCCCGGCCCCGCCCGCTCCGGCGGGGCCAGAACCACGCCCGGCTCGGCCGCGCAGCCGCCCCGCACCAGCACGTGGGGGCCGGGGGGCTGCGCTGCTGAGCGCGGGGACAGCGCGCACAGCTGCAGCGAGAAGCTCAGCGCCGCGTCGAAGGCCGCCAGTGAGGCCTGGGGACAGCGGAGGGGAGGCAGGGGACCCGGCGTGCAGGCACCCTCCCCAGCCCACCGGACCCCATTCTCCTCCCGGAAAAACGAGGTGGCCAGGAGAGCCCCACGTGGGCACTGGAGACAGCCCTGCCCCTCCCCAAGGAGATCCTCACTCTTATCCCAGGGCTGGGGGACAACCCAGGAGTCCGGGCACCCCCCGCCATTCCTCTCCCGGAGAACGCAGGTGTCCGGGCGCCCTTCCTCACCCCATTACGCTCCCACTCCCCCCTCCCAAGTCGGGGAGAGCCCGGGCACCCCAGCTCTCAGCCCCAGCCCTGGACAGACCTCAGACATCCGGGACCCCAGTTCCCCACCCCCCAGCTCTAGCCCACTCCCCTCCCAGGACTAGGAGAGAATCCAGGTGTCCTGGTGCCCAAACTCACTGCTCTAATTCCCCCTGTATCCCACTGTCCTGCCAGAGCTGGATAGAACCCAGGCATCTGGGCCCCAAGCTCCACCCCCCCACACGCCCTGCTGGATGTAGGAGAGGCCAGGAATCTGGCACCCCTACCTGGACGTAGACGCGGGCATTGGCAGGCACAGTGCATGGCCCAGAGGGTGCCGGAAATCTGGGTGAGCTTGACACCTCCAGGCTCAGCAGCGCCTGGCCCAGGTGTGGAAGCGGGGCCTGCAGGGAAGGGGGTGGGGCCTGGGGTGACAGGGGTGGGGCCACAGAGGGGCAAGAGATCTGGGGGAGAAGGGGGTGCCAAGGCTGTGAGTGGCAGTCTGTCTTCCCAGTCCCAGGCCCTGGGGCTCTATGCATCTTCCCAGGGCTTTGTAGCCCATGGGAGCCATCATAACCACTCCCCCCAGCCATGTCCTGCTGCTGCCTTCCTGATGTAACAGTCCTGGGCGCCAGGCAGGTGACCGTCTTCTGAGGTCTGTGCTGAGACGGGGGAGGGAGTGAGACCACCAGAGACAATCCCAGCAGGATTGCAGGGCCTGGGACAAAGCAGCCTGCGTGGGGCCCCCCTCCCCATCCCATGGCACACTTACACAGGGGAGTGAAAGTACACAGGATGCAGCAGGAGGGGTGGCAGCCAGACAGAACAAGCCATCCAACCCACTAGGCGGGAAGGCAGGCTAAACTTCAAATGTAGCAGCCACAGCCTCTCCACCTGGCTCTGTGGGGCCCACCAAAGTGCGGGGCCTGGGGCAGTTGCCCTAATTTGCAGCCCCAGGAACAGGCCTGGGGGCAGTACTGGGGGCCATCAGGATGGGGGGGTGAATAAGGGACCCCTGGGGGTAAAACCATCACTGCAGTCAAGCCAGGCTTGACAACTCAAAAGCACTTTTTATTGACAATCTGCAACTCTCTTACTAACAATTTTTTTTTCCTGAAAATTGAATATTTTTACCTATACTTTTTTTTAATTGAATTGATTGATTGATTTTTTTACCAACATTTTTTTTACTGACAATCAATATTTTTTTTTTTTTTTTTTTTTTACTGGGGTTGGTGACAACCCCCTACATTTGAACCTGGCCCTTGTCCAGGCCTTGGCAGGAGGGTTGCATTTACATGTTGTAAAACACACCTCAGTGAAAAACAAAATCCTGTGGTCATCACAAAAAAGTTTGGAGATTATCAGTAAAAAAAAGATAGTCTTGGATTAACAACCCAGACCCTGCCGTCAGCCCTGGGCCACCCCCTGCTCCCACTGCCCCAGCTCACCTTGATGGTTTCCAAGACCTCAGGCTCATCCTCCAGCAGGTGCCCAGGTGTTGTCCACATCCCTTGGCCCCACAGTACCACCTGGGGGGGTGCAGAAATGAGACCAGTCCTCCCAGTCCAAAGCTCCATTCCTTCAGATCTGAAGCCCCTGTTCTCCCAGTCCACCCAGTCCCAGGCTCCAGGTCTTCCAGTCCTCCCAGTCCCAAGCTCCAGTTCTCCCAGTCCTCCCAGTCCAAAGCTGCACTCCAGATTCCAAGGCCCAGTTCTCCCAGTCCCAAGCACCAAGCCTCCAGGTCCCAAGCTCCAGCTCTCCCAGTCCCACGGCCTGTCTCCCAATCCCAAGCCCCAGTTCCTGCAACCTGACTCACTTGCCCCCACACCCTTGGACTCACCACATTCTCATAGTGCCCCCCACCTGGGGCAGGGACCCACTGGGCCCCACAGCCCACTAGTGGCACCTCCAACAGAAAGTGGGCGCGAGTGGCGCGGGCAATGCAGCTGGGATCCTGCAAGGTCACATAGGAGGGAGCCAGGCCAGCAGCCTGGGGGGTGGGGTGTGAAACTGAGCTGCTTAGTGCTCCCTGCAGCACAGCGCCCCCAAATGCTCCCCAGAGGCAATGCTCAGGGCACAGCAACCCCACCTGCACCTGCCTCCACAGCACCCCCTGTGGGACCCTCCAGCCCCTGTAGCACAGCGCCCCCTAGCACCCCCTGGAGCAAAGCCCAGGGCAGTGTCCCCTGCTGCCCTCCCCACCCTGCCCCCTAGTGCCCTCCCAGACCTTGTCACTCACCCCAAGTTCCTTTCGGCTGACCCGAGCTGCCAGTGTGTGGCCAAGACAAGCCACCAACAGTGCCCCCTGTAGCCTCCTGTCTGCCACCCCTGGGGGGTGCTCCTGCCCCAGGGGGGCCCCACTACCCTCCCAGCTTCTGGGGGAGAGAGGGGGGCTGGTGGCTTCAGGGAGCCCTGCAAGGAGAAGGCAGAGTTGGAGGGAGCACTAAGATGTTGGTAGGGGTTCCCAATGTGCCCTCCCCACCGTGGGAGAGAGGGAGACTATGGGCAGCTGAAGCCGGATGCCTGGGGTCTCTCCCTGCTGTAGGACAGGAGTGGGGGGTGGGGGGTTAGAGCAGGGGGAGCTGGGAGCCCGGATGCTTGGGTTCTTTCCCCAGTGCTGGGAAGGGAGTGGGGGCGCTGAGGGCTTGGACAGTGGAGGGCCGGGAGCCCAGACATCTGGGTTCTCTCCCAGCTTCCAGGAGGGGAAACAGACCACCTCCCCCCACCCCTTGCACCCACCTGTTGGGAAGCCCCCAGGTAGCAGCAACAGGCAGAGGCTCCAGCCCCAGGCGACCCCCATGGCCCAGAGCAGGGTTGGGGATCGTTAGGCCTGGGGGGGGTGAGAGACTGGAGTGAGTCCAGAAAGGGTGGGGGGTGAGGGTTCCAGGACAGCAGTGCTTCCCCTTCAGCACCGCCCAACTACCACCTGCCCCAAGAGAGTCCGCTGAGCCCAGCTGGGGCTAGAACCCAGGCGTCTGGGCTCCTAGACAAGCCCCCCCCTCCCCACAACTCTAAGCATTAAACATCACTCCCTTCTTCAAGCTCTCCCACCCCCTCCCAACCACTACTCCCCACTCCCTTCCCTGAGCTGGGATAGATCAAGGCATCTACCTGCCTCTGGAAGCAGGTGTCAGAACCGCTGCCCGGACGCCTGGGTCCAGAGGGAGGTGGGGGGAGTTTTTATGCACTCGGTGCCAGGGTCACTGGGGAGTCAGGTTACAGGCTGGGGGTGCTCAGACTGCTGGGTGGCTGGTCCTAAAGGAGCCAGGAGTCCAGGGTGGGGGCAGACAGATGAGCAGACACCCATGTGCCCTACCCCAGAGCTGGGTGCAACAAGGACAAGCAGTGCCTGTGGGAGGGGGCTGCTAAGAGCACTGGGGGCTCCAATCTCCCCTCCCCTGGGAGGAGGGGGTCCAGCCAGGAGGAGAACCCCCTGGTCACCATGGTGATGGGTGGATTAGGGATTCTGGTTCTGGTCTGGGCAGGGCCCACACGTGGCCATGGCCTGGGTCAGCCTGACCCACAGTGGCAGAGCAGGGAGAGAACCCAAGAGTCCTGGCTCTGAGGTCTCCTCTGCCAGCCCCTTCTCCCCTCCCAGACCTAGAAAGAACCTGGGAGTCCAGGCTCCCAGCCACTTGCTCTCACCTGCCAGCCTCCGCTCCCTTCCCAGAGCAGGGCAAAAACCCAGGAGTCCTGATTCCCCTCTCTCTCCCCACTACAAACCCACTAGTCCTCATTCCTCTTCCAGAGCTGGGAGAGAACCCAGATGTCCGGGCTGCCAGCCCCAGTATCTAGCACATCCAGCCCCCACCCCTGACCTGCCCTTGCCAGGCTTGGAGGGCATAATTCAAATCCCCACCCCTGCTTCAGAGGCAGGTGAAGACCTCAAGTCTGGGTCCACCTGATCTGAGGGCCCCCACCCCTGCCTGATCCCCAAAGCAGGGAAGGGTCAGACCCCTCATTCCCAGCCCAGCTCCTGGGCCATAGTACCACCCTCCAGACCCCTGATCTCAGCTGGGGGGGGGGTGGAACCCCATGGCCCAGGATACATGTGGCTCCCCCCAGACTCCTCCCCTCCCCAGCCCCACGTAGCACTTCCCAGCTAAGTCATCCCCAAGGCCACACAGGCTGCCAGGGCCCAAGGGCTTAAGGCGCTCGTGGCAACCAATCCCCCATCAGGGTCATTCTGGGGCCCAGCTCAGAGCTCAAAACTGATGCCAGAATTCATGTGGATGTTGCTGCTCCTAGGAGGGGGGTTGTGGGGTCAGGAGGAGGGATCAGGACTTAGGCAGGTCTTTTCTTTCCTCCAAAGCCTGGGGCAGAGTCCCTCAGGCAACGCCCCCCGCCACTCCACCCCACCTGGCACAGTATATATCCCTGCTTCCCTGGGGTGGGGCAGAGATCAGCAACAGGCCAGATCCAGACCTGTCCAGTGTCACTTGTGGGGAGGAAATCAGCAGCTCCCCACTTTGCTGCTGGAGTGAGGGTGTGTTCTTGGAGGGGAGGTTTCAGGGGGTCCAGATCCAGGCTGCAAACTCCAGCCCACAGCAGCAAAAGGGGTTTTGATCCATCCCCAGAAGCTCCCATATCCATTGGGGCTGCCCCAAGGCCTCCATCTATCCCAGAAGCCACAGTACAGGATGCAAGTGGAACCCACTGTCCACGCTTGTTAGCTACATTTGGTCCCCCATCAGCAAAGGAGGGGAGCGAGGGCCTGGCAACTTCCTGACAGCTGGAAAAAGAACCCAGGAGTCCTGATGCTTAGGCTTGTATCCTGGTAACCCACCCTTTTCCAGCTTGACACAGTGGGAATTACTTACTTCTTTGCATACCATGTGCCCCTAAATAAGACTCTTCAGAAAAGGGAAAACAAAGGGAAGAAAAGCCCCGAATCTTCCCTGCTGTAGCACAGGCTCCCCCATGGCTGAATGTTGACTACATAGGAGACTCCGTTCTCCTCTCCCCACCCAGCTTAGCCAAAAGCTGTTGCCAATTTGGGAGCATGTGTGAAAGAGTTAAACCTCTCACTGCCAGCGGGGACAGGAGTGTGATGCTGAGGTGCAGACTCTGCCTCCTCCACCCAGAGCAAATCACAGCCCCTGGCAGCTATTACAGCATCCCCATGGCTGTATTCCAATCCAAAAAACAAACATTGCCTCCTGTCCCCGCGCAATTTTGGCAGGCCAGATTTTGTTTTAAACATGCAGGTAAATATGGTACTTAAACACCTTAAAGGTCTGCCCATTGTAAATTCTTGATACCAGCTTCTTTGTATTCCTGGGACTGGCTGCACCACATAGGAGGCGGCATTGAAAAAGCCACCTCTTACCCTGGGGTGCCAGAAAAAAGAACCCAGGAATCCTAGCTCTGACCCCCTCAACAGAGTCCTCCCATGAGAGTGGAGGCAAAACCAGCTTGTTTTAAATCCTTTGTTTCAACAGTCTGAGGGGGGAGTGAGAAACACTGACCTCATTTCCCTTTGGGTGCTGTTGGGTTGGTCAGTTTCAACTTTGCTAGTCAGTTTCTCTTCCCAATTCCCACTTCTGAGGGCCAAATTACTGCTAGGACAGCCTTTGATGGAGACCATATGTTTTTGCATACCACATACCCCCCTAAAATGAGATGCACCCCCTAGTTTTGGAGTTGGATTTTGGCAGAAAAACATGTGGTATATAAGGAAATATGGTAGTAAGATTTGCAATCTGGGAGAAGTTCATAGAACTACTAGAGAAATGGGGCTGGTCCAACCCCCTGCCTGAGGCAGGATCAGTCCTATCCAAACCATCCCAGACAAATCCATTATCTAAACTCTTTGTTAAACTACTGTCAGCCCTGACAGCACCAGACATCACACCTGACCCTGCTACAGGGAAAGCGGGGGACTGCAGTGGCCAATATCCTGCTTCTGACAAAGGCTGGTAATGCATGTTCAAGAGATCCTAGGCAAAGGCTGTGTTAGCATACCCGTCCCAGTCCATATGAATCTGACCACGGGGTAAAATTCCTACCTGATCCCAAATCTGGCATCAGTCTGGGTGGAGGTGAAAGACCCTCTAGCCAGGACCCTCTGGGGTTGGGTCCCAGCTGGAGCATTGGCATAGCCCAGTCACCACTCCAGCCTGGGCTGCTGCCAACACCCCATGCCTCTGAGAGAGGCTTAAACCCCCTGACACGTGGAGCAAAAAGTGAGGGGAGGGGGCAACCAGCAAAGCCTGAGAAATCCCCAGAGTAGAACACAGGCAACACTACACCTCCGTCATCCTCAACCAGTGGCTGCCCAACCCCTGCTTGAACCTCCCAGTGCTGGAGCAGCCCACAGCTCCCCTGGGCTTCTATCCCACTGCCTCCCTGCTCTAGCAGGGAAGGTTTTCCTGAGATCCAATCGAAACCTAGTTTGCTGGGACTTCAAGTCATTGGTCTGTGGCAACCAGCAAAGCCCAGAAGCCAGGGAAATCCTCACAGTAGACCCCGGAGTGGAGGTAGTCTCACCCAGCCCCCACCATAGTCACATCTGCTTTCTCTGGTGCCCTATGGAGTGGGCTCTGCTGTGGGGCTGGCCTTCAGCCATGAAGAGCCTGTTGTTACAGGATTTGAACCTGGAGCCAAAGACAAAGTTCATGGGGCAACTGGGCAGCTAAGCAGACTCAGTCCCAGTTCAGCCTGCCCACCACCCCATGAGGACACTGATGGCAGGGGGGGAGGGGGGAGGGGGACCTATGGGAACCACAAGCCCCTGACAGGGGGACTAGAACCACTCCCCACCAGCTGCCCCACTTCCTGGGTGGACTTGTGCTAATGTCATCACTCCTGTGTGGGCTTCTCAGACCTCTGCCTGACCCAGTCCTTGCCCCTGCTTTGCTCAGATCTACTACCCACCCTGACTCCAATACCATCTCAACTCTTGCCCTGATCACTTGGACTGCAACGGTTCTCTGGCACGAGCCCCACCTGCCTATGGTCACTCTCTAAGTGACCACCCACAGCTCATCTGTCCTGATACCTATGCTACAGCCAGAGAGATTCCAGAGAGATCATGGATTTTCCCCCCTTTGTGCTCCCATCCACACAAGAAGTTCTTCTTATCCAAGGGCATGTGGTATGTAAAGAAATACAGTAATTCACATCAGTGTCTCGTGTTACCAAAAGATGGGTCTTATCCAAGGGGGTATGGTATATAAGGAAATATGGTAATTCACTTTTGTGCCTACTGTTGCTTTCTAGAAGAGTATGTTGCTAGGATACAGGCCAGAAAGTCAAGATTCCCGAGTTCTTTTTCTGGCCCTCAGTCCCTCACTTTTCCTCATCATTCCTCCTATGTCCGGGAGAGAAGTGTGAGGGCCTAGCAGGTTTGGGAGCCAGTGATGGGCTAGCAGCAAGGGTGGGAGGGGAGAGGGGAATGTGGGAACAGGCCCTCTGAGTCAGCCTTCAGAGATCCAGCCACACTCATCGGCCCCTAGTTACCTCACTGACCTTGTGGCTTCCAGCTGGCAGAGAAGCTCTGAAGACACAGCTGCCTGCCAGGGTTATTTTTCCTTTAAATCCAACACAGCTGTGTCATATTCACAGCAGGTTTGAGCAAAGTCTTGAGGTGGGAGGGAGCATGGCTGGTGGGCCCTTCCAGCCTCAGTCCTTCCTTAATCAGTCAATCCAGGTCAAGATCAATGGAGTTTTGCCATGAGAAGCCACCCAGCTGCGCTCTGGGATGTAAATGTGGCCACTTCTGGGGTAGAACCCAGCTGTTAATGAAGAGTCATAGAACTTAGTCCGAGTGCCTACCCACTCCCACTGCTGAATGCAGCCACCTCTGGGGTAGAACCCAGCAGTGAATGAACAGTCACAGAGCATAAGAACTTCAGTAGGGCCCCATGGGATCAGGCCTATGGTCCATCCAGCCTAGGATCCGGATGCTATAGAGCAGGGGTGAGCAATAACTTGGGCTGGAGTGGGGTCACTTAAGTTTTAGTGAGCTGTTGAGGGCTGAAGGGGGGCAATGGATCCTATCTGGTCCACTGGACACTTTCAGGAACCTGAGGAAGGATGGCTGCAGCCCACACAACTCCGCTCTGCCATAGCCAGGACCAGACCGGAGGCGCGGCATGCAGGGTCCTCCACCCCCCTGCTTGAACTTCTGTTGGCACTGCAGTCCTGGCACCACAGCCACCAGCAACCAGACCCACATGGGACAGGACATGATGCAGTGCACCAAGTAGTCATCCCACCCACCCCGCCGCAATTAGCTGCTGCCACCACCATCACACCATTAGGAAAGTCAGGGGTGGCTGCCCTGAGCTAAGCCCCCCCACAGCCAGCACAATCTAGTAATGCCACAGCAGCAGTGGCTCATCACAGCAGGTGGGTGGGTGGGTCAGCTACTGGACACGCTACATCGTGTCCCACCCTACAAGGTCCCTACTGCCAGCAGTCACAGTGCCAGGATTGTGCAGCCACAGTGCCAACAGGAAGCCAGGCAGGGAGCGGGTGGGTGTGGGGGGCAGAGAGTCTGCACACTGTGCAGCCCAGCCTGCTCTGGCCATGGCAGAGTGGCACAGGGTGAAGCATTCCTTCCTCAGGTTTTCAGTGGCAGCCGGCAGGCCAGATACAACCCGTGGGCTATATCTTGCTGACCCCTGCTATAGAGGGAGAACACTAAATGGCCTATTGCTAGAGGGAACCATCCTCTATCCAATACTGTTCCTGGCCTCCATCATTGGGATGGAGACATCAGAGGAAATCTCTTCAACCATTCTGTTCAGCAGGCACGAATAGACCTACACCGTCTTCTGACTTCAGACTGATACAGCTACCTGCCTCGTTCATGAATAGATCTACCAGCCGTGAATTTATCCAGGCTCCCTTTTTGAACCCATGCTCTGCTCTCAACCCCTACCAGCCCCCACAGTGATGAACTCCATGCGTTCCCTACATGCAGGTCACACAGCCCTGCCTTTTGTTAGGTTTGAACCCATGGCCTGCTCATTCCAGCTGGTTCCCCTGGTACTAAGATCCTGGGATTTGTGGAAGTTCTCAGTTCACTTGGTCCAAACCCTTCCTGATTTTGGAGAACTGTGTCCTATCCCCATCTCAGCTTTCTCCTTTCCCAGCTGAAGACTCTCAGACTTTTTCAGTCTCTCCTGGTATGGTGACAGCTCCAAACCCCTGATCATGTTGCTTGCTTTTCTCTGGCCTTGTTCTAATTCTACTCCATCCTTTTGAAGACACGGGGACATAGTATTCAAGCTGTGGGTGCCCCAAGGATTCTCATTTCCCTTCTTTGAACAGAGGAACTGCCATTTCCTGGGTCAGACCCCAGATCCACCTTGCCAAGTTTCCCGTGTCACATGGGCAGAGAACAGATGCTGAAAGACAGTGAACTGGGTCTGACTGGGGCTTTCACCCCAGTTCCTCCCTCCCTTGAAGCCTCCAGCATTTAAGGTCTAGAAAATTCTGATTCAGAGGCTGTGCCCCTCACTCCTGTGCTCAGTACTTACTGATGCACCTGTCCTCCAAGAATGTGTCCAATCCCTTGGTGAATATGGCTAAACTCTCAGCTGCCACCACATCGGGTGGGAGTGAGTTCCACCCTTTAATTACCCACTAGGTGGAAATGAACTGCCTTGTGTTACTTTTAAACTGAAAGCCTCCTAGTATCATGTGGTGACCCCTTGTTCTTGTCTGAGGAGAGCTAGTCAGTAATAAATCCCTAGTGACTGTCTCTGCCATTTAGTATTTTGTAAACACTTGATGCTTGATGTTCTCCCCTCTTGAACATCTTTTCTAAACTGAACAGGCCTGTCTGCCTGCCTATCCACCCCACATGCCATCTGTCCACCTATTCACCCTACACTCCACCTGTCACCCATCTTTCCACCACCCCCATTCCATTCGTCCATCCATGTCACACTCCATCTGTCCATCTATTCACCCCATACTCCATGTCTATCCACCCCATGCTCTGTCTATACACCTATCCACACCACTCAATCTCCCTTTCATTAGCCTCTCCTCATATGAAAGCCTCTCCATACCATGAATCATCCTTGTTGCCCTTCTCTAGATCTTTTTAGAGGTGCAGGTACCAGAACTGGGCACAGGATTTAAGGTATGGATTTATAACGGGGCATCATTACATCCCTAACATTATTTGACTTTCTGACAGCTGCCGAGCACAGAGCTGGTAGTTTTAATGACCTGTCTAATGACCTGTCCACGTGATGCCCAACATTTAATTGGCTTCATAGAATCATAGAATCAATGAGTCGGAAGGGACCTAGACAGATGGAGTCTGACCCCCTGCCATGGGCAGGAAGGAGCACTGGGGGTGGCAGGGGTCATAAGGCCCCAGCCAGGTGCTTATCCAGTCTCCTCTTGAAGATCTCCAGGGAAGGTGAGAGCACCACCTCTCTGGGAAGCCTATTCCAGGCTCTGGCCACCCTTACAGTGAAGTAGTTCTTCCTAATATCTAACCTAAACCTATCCTCCCTCAGCTTGTGGCCATTGTTCCTGGTGACTTCAAGGGGGGCCCTGGTGAACAGACTTTCCCTGAGTCCCTGCTGCTGGCCCCTGATAATGTTGTAGGCAGCCACAAGATCCCCCCTCAGTCTCCTCTTGTGGTGACTGAAGAGATTCAGGTCCCTCAGCCTCTCCTCATATGGATGGCCATGGAGGCCCTCAACCATATGAGTGGCCTCCTCTGGACCCTCTCCAGGTTCTCCACATCCTTCTTGAAGTGCAGCGCCCAGAACTGGACACAGTATTCCAGCTGCGGCCTGACCAGCGCCACATAGAGAGGGAGCAAGACCTCTCTGGACCCATTAGTGATGCCCCTGTTGATGCATGACAGGGTGCGGTTGGCTCTACCTATTGCTTCGTCGCATTGGCGACTCATATTCATCCTGGAGTCAATCCTGACTCCAAGATCCCTCTCTGCCTCAGCGCTGCTGAGACGGTCAGCCCCTAACCTATAACCATAATGCTGGTTCCCTCTCCCCAGGTGCAGCACCCTGCACTTGTCCTTGCTGATCCGCCCACTTCTCTAACCTATCCAGGTCTGCCTGGATGCAGTCCCTGTCTGCCGGTGTATTCATTTTACCCCACAGCTTGGTGTCATCAGCAAACTTGAACAGGCTGCTCTCCACACCCTCGTCCAGGTCACTAATGAAGATATTGAACAGCACCGGCCCAAGGACCGAGCCCTGGGGGACTCTGCTGCCCACACCCTCCCAGGTCGACATCAACCCGTCCACCACCACCCTCTGGGCGCGCCCCTGGAGCCAGTTTGCCACCCATGTGACTGTGCATTCGTTAATGCTGCAGTCCCTCAGCTTGCCCACCAGAATTGAGTGGGACACTGTGTTGAAGGCCTTCTGGAAGTCCAAGAAGATGACATCGACTTCCTCCTTCATGTCTAAGCTCTTTGTTACCTGGTCATAGAAAGAGACCAGGTTAGTCAGGCAGGATCAGCCTGGCACAAACCCGTGTTGGTTACCCCTCAACATCACTTCTCCTGCAGGGCTCTCACAAATGTGGCCCTTGATAATTTTTTCAAAGGCTTTCCCCAGGATAGAAGTGAGGCTGACTGGCCTGTAGTTGCCAGGCTCTTCCTTCCTCCCCTTCTTGAAAATAGGGACCACACTGGCCCTTTTCCAGTCCTCAGGGACTTGGCGTTTTCCCTAGTAGGGACGAGTACCTCCTGCACAAGGTGTAGGTCCTGTACGCACATCAGGAACCTTTGTGAGTGGCTAGACCTGGTTGAATGCTCCTCCTGGTGGACTTATGGGCTTATTTGGTCCCCATTTCACATGGAGCTGATGGATTTAAAGAACCGCCTACAGGGGCCCAAAGCTCTCCCGAGTTGCAACTGCTAGCTCAAGACCCACCACTCAACCAGAAGACAGAGGAACAAATGGAGCAAGACCCATGTGAGCTGACACCACAAGAGACCGGCCATAAAACCATGTTTCTAATTAATTAAGGCTCCATCTCGCTCATTAACCCACCCCCTTCCCCACAAGATCTAACACCTGTAGACAGGACAGGATCAAGTCCTTGCCTTTCCAAGGAAGCCTACAACCAAGGGTGATCATGAAGAGCATTTTGCCTTCAAGACCCATTTATCCCTCAAATCCAGCTTACTGTATTTCCTAACATACATTTCTCAACATCAGAAAGGCAAAATGAAGGAAAAAAAGATTTTTCAGGAAGCAACTGAGCAGCAGCAGGGGGGAGGCCAAGTTTGTTCATGATACTGCTTCCTGCATGCAGGTTTTCCTTCTGCTTTCACCAAAACTGCTCTTACCATATTTCTTGCATATAATGTGCACTCCCATTTCCAGCAGCTGTGAAAGAAGGGGTAGGGGATGAAAGAAGAGGAAATGGTGCAAATTATATGTGAGAAAATAAGATATTTCCACTGGGGGTAAAAATCGCCTTCTTGCCCCAGCTGCAGCTACATCTGCTTCTGGATCTGACCAGGGTTTTTGAGTCTTTATCATCTGAGAGCCATGTTTTACTACACAGCTGTGGAAAACCTACCATGTCTCACCCCAGAAGCGGCTGTATTTCACTGCCAAGCTAGAAAACATCTATTTGTTAAGTCTCTTTGTGAAGAATGGGACTGTTAGGTCAAATAAGACCATCCGGTGAGTGGAGAGAGACAAAGGGAGGGGTTTAGGGAAAGAAATTTTTATTGTCAAGCATCTAAGAGGGTTTCTACAAACAGTTAAAAAAAAAAAAGAACTATTAAAAAATAAATTGACAGTTTCCTTTTAAAATATTTTTGTGGATTTTTTTGCCTTTTGTCTTTTTCTTTTTAATCCAGAAAATCCATTGAAATCAGATGGACCTGGGTGGGAACACAGCAAGAACTACCACCCGGTTGTTTGGATAATGGCCATGAGGCCAAAACAAAGTAATGTCAGGAGAAGGAAAATTCACCCAGGTGTCTCAAGAAAGTTGAGAAAGATGTCCACAGTGAAACACGAAGGACAGGAAAGACAGCCCCAGGCAAGTGTCTATTAGGAGAAGTGGGGAAAGCACCCAAAAGTTGGGAACTGCTAATCTGTTCTAAAATGTTCCCTAGGACAATGAAAACCCTACTCTTTGCTAAGATTGGAGCTAACAGGAACCAGGATCAGGAACCCTGTCAGTTTCACAAGTCTTTGATTTGGCCGTGACCTCTGCTGCCTGGAAACACTCACTAGGGTTTGACCTATTGGGAGCTGAGGATAGGTCCTGTTTCCTAGCAAAGACAATTCCTCTCAAGGGAGAGGTTAGCAAATTTAAAAAAATGCCTTCCTTTTCCACTCAATTTACCATATCAAAGCTTTGAAATTGACAAGGGGCAATTGGTTGCAAAAGCTGGAAAAGAAATTTAAGTGCCCTGAAAATTGCCTTGGCTTTGTGGCTTCTTTTGAGAAACACACACACACATACAAGGTGAGGCTGGTCTGGGCCTGGGGTTTGAGAATCCAGGAGTCTGGGCTCCCGGCCCCACCCCTCAACTCCCCTTCAAGTAATGTCAGGCCCTCTGGGATCTGGGAGGATCCAGGAGTCCAGGCTTCCAATACCAACCCAGGTCTCATTAACAAAACCCAAAGTCTTTCCAAGTGCTGGGAGAAACCAAGAGTCTGAGCTCCCAGCCCCTACCTCCCTCTTGGAGCTGGGAGAAAAACCCAGGAGCCTTAGCCTCCCGGGTCCCAAGCATGTGCCCAGACCCAAACCAGCGCTCTGTGCTGAGATCAGATTCATACAGACACACCCAAGTTCTCTGCCCAGCCTGGCCCCTGGGAGGCACTATTTAATACTTCTTACCCCTATCCATGTACATGACAAGCAGCTTTTACCCCAGCAGCTGAGGCCAGGACTGACCTGCCCTACAAAATCATCAAGCACTTTGGCATCTTGAGGCCCAATGGAAATTGGGCCTTGTGGTCACATGGCTTTTGTCAGGACCGAGGCAAGAACAGACTTTGATGAACCCACTACCAAAAAACCCTGTCCCCTTTTCCCCTCCTTACCAATAATTCTCTGAATATCAGCTCACTGGAGAACAACCAGGAATGGTCTTGACCATAAGTCTTGGTACTATATTTTCTTACATACAACACACTCTTAAGACTTGTAACTTATTTTTGGTAAAAAGGGAAGAAAATAGAAGATTTTACGCGAGTGATGGCTGCCTAGAGCCTCTTCTTTAAACTCCCCCTCTCCCTTTTCTGTTTAACTAAAGCTGAAACCCCAGCTGCTGCTGAAGTCTAATCTCCATGAGTGGAGCTAGGATTTTGAAATGAGCTTAAAAGGTATCTCTGGTGCTGTAAAACAGGAGGAGAGACCAGGACCATTGCCCAAAGAAAGGTTAGTTGGATTAGTGGGGCATCAGGACTATTAACAAGCAAAGAGGGTTATTAATACCTGTGGAGTGAAGAATAATGAGCTGTGAAGAAGTCAATGGACTCCCTCGGCTGCCTCAGTAGAAATACCGCAACTGCTGCCAAGCGGAGAAGGAATCAAAGGAGGATGCTTTCTACCCCAGGCAAAAAATCAGCTTCCCTGATTAAGACACAGCTCAATTTTGGTGGAAAGGCTGAGTGTGATAGGTGAGTATTTACAGCTATTTCTTCCCTCAGAGCCAAGACGAAAGAAGGTGGAAGCATGAGAATGCATCTGAACCCTCCACTGTGCATTCGATACAATCCCTGCTCAAGCCTATCAGTTCCTCCTACCTCTGGCCCCACCCACACTTTCTGGCCACTCACACACCTAGCTCCTCCCACACCTTTCCAAGGGTCTTGCTTGGCTTCATATCCCCCAGGAACCAAGTTCATCCTGACCACTAGGAATCCTCAGGTGGATCCTAATAACCTGATGGATCCTAACACCCTTCTTGACTTCCATGTTCTTCTCTGCTCCAGAGAGAGGAAATCCAAGCTTCTCTCTTGGGGAATAAATAATCCTTGAGGGGATTTTGGTTCCTAACTACGAAATTTCTTCTCAGTTTTACTTTCACTGAGAGGAGAGAGACTCAAGAAACCCACCTAGATTTTATCAATATCGCTGCCAGACTGATCACAAAGGGAAAACCATTTCTTCGCTTCCCTGATCAAGATGCTAATTTTCCCCCGTACATGATTCCACAGATAATCAAACTACTGTATTCTCCTGCATACCATACACCTCTAGGTGACTCACATCTTGGTTTAGCAAGGCAGCCTACAGAAAAAAGGACCTTCCCCTCTACCTGCCATGCCATGTCATGGCTGACTGTATGCAACAGCTCACTGGCTGCTTCAGGCACCAGTGACAGGGTTATTCCTCTCACAGCTGCAAAGAGCACCTCATTGTCATGCTTCTATTCCAGCATAAGAAAATCAGCTTCTTCAACTAAAACATGCAAGCCCATCTTTGGAAATCTGATGGAAGGAGGAGAAGGCAAATGTGATAAACCAGGAAATACAGTAACTTTGATCTACCACATCAAGCCAAGATAAAAGAGGGACCTTGGTTACAGGAGAGGGGGACCTTGGTACCCACCAATTAAAAAGACACAAGAACAACCACTCACAAAAGAACCCTCCCTTCTGGCTAATGAAATGTGTGTTAATTTCCATTGGCTGTAACTGACAAGGAAGAGCAGGGAAGAGGGAATAAAAGGGATGTTTCAAAGAATTTAAAACTAAGTAGCTGGTCAAAAAGACTTGTCATGTGACTCAACTCTGGATTTAGATGGCAAGAAAAAAACCCCCAGCTAACTACACAGGGTCACAGCCCTGTTTTTGGCTGGGCCAAGAGTTATTACTCAGTAGTAACAATTGCTCTACTCCCAGATGCCTTATTCACTTTGACCCAAGCGACACCTTATAAAAAGCTGGGGAAGGAAGGGGGGGAGGGGGAAGAGAGAGCAAGTGAGCAAGAAAGGGAGAAGGAAATACCATATTTTCCAACACACCCCAAGATATAAATATGCACAGTGTTTTTGAAAGGCAGAATGAAGAAAAAATAAGGGTTCCTCCCCCCCCACCTTCCATTATGGCTGTACAGAGCAGGAACAGAGCCTTGTCTTCTGTTTATTCCCCCTCCCCTTCCTACTTAACTAAAGCTGATACCCAAGCTGCTGCTGAAGCCTGGTCTACATGGGTGGAGCTAGGATTTTGAAAAAAGCTAGTCTTCAGGACTGATAAATAGGAGGAGACACAACCAGAAACAGCTATCAGACAGCAACATTACCCAAAGAAAGGTTAGCTTGGTTAGCAAAACATCAAGACCAGTACAAAAGGAGAAAGCACTGTTAACACGTGTGGAGCAAACAATAATATGAGACATTAAGTCATCTGACTTCCTCAGCCACTTGAACGCACTGTGGAGCAGGAATCAAGGTAGGGGGCCTTCCCTCTCGGGCAGAAAACCAGCTTCCTGCCCCGCCATTCTCCCCATGCTTAATACACACACTCCAATCTCAGGGAAAGCTTATTTGGAGAGGAAGTCCATGTGCTGTGTCTGAGAAATTACAGTAATCTTCATAAAATCCTGACATCTCCAGACAGGGCTCAGGCACAAAGAAGCCTCATCAGTTTCTGATATGGGGCCCTGCATCCACTGGTCACAGCTGACAGCACGGTTCAGACTCCTGGATTCCTTTTGCAGCTCCCAAAGCCAGTAAGCCCCTTATCTCCACCCCCCGCCCCCCCAACACACAACCCACATGGAGAACCCGCTAAAGCTTTTTAAGATGGCAACGGACAGGGTCTCCACATCAGTCCAGAATGTAGGACCAATTTTTAAATGTCCCTTTCCACAGAAAACAGAAGTTACATCTATTCAGTTTGTCTTTTTTTAACATGCGTATTTATAATAATAATAATAACAACAACAATAATAATATAGAATATATAGATAATATAGTGAAATGCTAATGCCTAGAATATCATAGTCTATCCCGCTATTTCTCTGCGTTACCTTTGGCATGAGAGTGTGTGTGTGTGTGTGTGTGTGTGTGTGTGTGTGTGTGTGTGTGTGTGTGTGTGTGTGTGTGTGTGTGTGTGTGTGTGTGTGTGTGTGTGTGTGTGTGTGTGTGTGTGTGTGTGTGTGTGTGTGTGTGTGTGTGTGATTATTTTTTCTTTAAAATTCACCCCACCCCACCCCAAGCTTCCACACACAGCCAATGAGAAAAGGCAAAAAAACAAAGCTGTAATTTCAAAGTATACAAGCTGCTCTCAGGTCTGTGACAAAGGGAAGAGTGGAGGTGGCAGAAACCCACTGAACTGCATGGATGGAAGATTCCAATTCATATGGGTTTGTTCAAATTCAATGAAAATCACCTTAAAAATGCAATAAAACTGCATTTTTCTGTCCCATTCCCCCACCCCCCACATAATTCTGTCACAAATAAAAAAATATTCCCTATTAAATCACTGAAAAAGCCTCCATCCCTTCCCCCCCTCTCCATTCTCCCTGCCACACACACGCACGCGCGCACACACACACACACACACACACACGGTATTTGATTTGGGTTGTGGTGGTGAGAAAGAAGTAGGGTGGGCTGCCCTTAAGAAGAGGGACACACTTTGGGGAGGACAAGAGGTTGGGAACACATGAGCATATAGGGGAACTGAAAGTGAGTTGAGGGAAACAGCTGGAGTTAATGGTCTGTTGTTGGAAAACAGTAACAATCTACCCTGATGTCAGCCCCTGGAGCAGCCAGTAAGAGGTGGAACCAGCAGCCAGAAGTGTGAGCACCAGAGTCCCACACTAACCAAAACCCACAGAGACAACATAAGGCTTGGAAGGATCAGATATCCACTGGCTGCCCCAATTCAGGACACCTGGATCCCCTCCTTACCCTGTTACTTGCAGTGCTTCAGTTTCCCCTCCAGACTTCTGGCTGTTTAGACTGAGGCAGGGGCAGCCAAACTGCAGTACTGGACAAACCAAGCACCTGATCCTGATGCCCAATGGGACATGGACTTACATCTCAAGTTATCAGGCCATGATTTCTTAAAAGGCCAGGCTCCCACTTCAAAAAAGTGCCCTTGGCACCCAATCACATTGCACATGGGTATACAGACAGCAGTGGGACTGTAACCAAGACCTGATCATAATTCAGGGGCATCAGACAGCTGAAACCAACTGATCCTTAGAGAACTGGCCCAGGCACGCAGGGCCCCGTGTCCAGCCGAGGCAACCCAAGGCAGCTCCAAAGACGTTAATCACAGCTACGCTGACTGCAGACTTCCCCAAATATTCCCTGAATATCAGAGAATCTTAGAGCAGCTGGACTGGCAAGGCCCTCCGGAGATCTCATTGGGCAGCGAGCAGAAGAGCTGGTGAGGCACGGAGCAGAAGTCAAAACAACAGATGGGGTGGAGAGAAGGTGGCAGAGCAGCCAGTGGGGCAGGGAGCAAAAAGCAGAGTGGCAGATAGGGCAGGGAGCAGACAGCAGAGCAACTGATGGGGGGACGGAAGGAGGTAAGAGTGGTGCTCAAGGAGGGCTCAGGGCTTGATATGCAGTATACCTTTCAGAGGTTCGTCCCCACCGACCTAACCCATAACTCTGGGAACAAATGCACGGCCAAGCCGGGGGTGAAGTAACCCCACTGAAACCTCCCATGATTTTCCAAGCCTAACTCATGGATTTGGCAAGGTCCAAACTAAATACCTACTTGGGGTGGCTGTCCCCAGACCACACCTCGCCAACCCCCTTAAAATTCACTTGCAATTGGTTCCTTCTAGGTCTCCTGTTCATAAGTTCTCCTGGGACCATCAGGTTAATGCCTCCTGGGTGGTAGAGCTAATTCCTTACCAATGGCCATTAATGAGACAAGAGCAAGAGGAGTCCAAATAGTTATGCCAATAGGCTGGTTGAATATGGGCTGACCTGTCTATGGAGCAGCTGCCAAGGTTGTGTCAGAGGGCGATGGACTCCATCAGGCACTAAAGCTCCTACAGGGAATGCCATCCACTGCAGCACCTGCCAAGACCTGACCAGGCTCTAGAGAAGGTCCAAGCCACAGGAGTTACCAGGAAGCACCAAGAAACCATCAAGTCTTTCCCCTTAGAGACTCTTCTGTGATGGCTTCCTCCTAGTGGGCTTCAGACCGTTCCCCACAGCATCACCTCTTCCTGTTGTCAGTTCCATCTTCCACTCTGATCTTGCGTGGCCCCAGGCTAACGTCCCCTTCAACAGGACATAGCCACCAAAGCCAGAATACATGTCATCCCAGGCAGCAGGGTGGACCCCCAACTACAGACCTCATTGTCCAATGCCATCTTTTCATTGCAGGTCTTGAACTAAGCAATGGACAAAGTATTGTTTCTTGTGGCTTCTGGCCCATCACTGGACTTTCATGTCCACCTGGATTCAACCCAGCTTTTGGCCATAGGATGTCTTTCCATCCTCACCAGCTTCATCAAAGAACCATCTATCAACTTCCCTCCCTACACAGATACTGACATTTCACAACCAACCCACATCCTACCTCCTCCTCAAGCTAACTATCCCAAGTCTCTTGTCCTCGTTACCTTTTTCAGACTTAACTAACCCCTCCCTTTTTCTGAACACCCTCACATTCAGCACATTCTCTTCTGTCTTGTGGACCCATCTTCCTAGATAGCATGAGCATTTTCTTAAGCTGTCTCAAAGTTGTCCTCGTATCCTCCCAGATGTCAGACAGGGCTTAGGACACAGCCAAATCTGAATCCTCTCAAGGTCCGCTGGAGTTTGCCTTTGCCCTTGAAAATAATTTATTTTGCTAACCCTTGCAACTTGCTACTTTCAGCCTCTAGGTTAGTGGCATGTGACCAGGCTGGATATCTGGCAGATGCCACCTTCTGAAAAAGCCTCTGAAGACACTTCAGTCCCACCATGAACACACTTTCACATTCACAGAACTACAGAGAGACTGAGCTGGAAGGATTTTTAGGAGGTTCACAGCTAGCCCAACCCCTGCTCCCAGAACATCAGCCTTGGCTAAAACATCCTGGTCCAATGCTTGTCTATGCTTGTCCAAGCCAACAAGTTCCATCTGCTCCCTGAACACCTCTCTGGTCTTCTCTCCCTGCTCTTCTGACATCCTCAAGACCTTTCTTCCTTCATCAGACATCTGATGCCCCCTGCCCACATTCTGCAGAAGGCTGAAGAATACCCTTTCCTGGAGGCTCTCAGAAGTAGGTGGAACTCCAGAAGCAAGATGCCTAGGAACCAGTGCCTCAGATCAACCTCACTGACCTATGAAAGCCAAGGCAAGTCTTCAAGGCATACCAATGCCCCCCCTCAACAGGACACAGTATAGAAAAACCCATCAGTCAAATCATCCCCCAGAGAACCACCAAATTTATCATCCAACCTGTTCCCACCACTTGAACCTGTAACATACAAGGATCACCTGGTTCTCTACATCCTATTCCCCAGCAGAGCTCTCCGTCTCCCTGATTCTCTCCGAGATCTGCAAACCACCTGGCTACAACATTGCATGGCTTTTTTCCACATTCACCATCTCTCTCGCCCACTGCAGGTCACCTGGGGCCCTGTGACATACAACGACCCCCTCAGACTGCCTGTGCCAGCATTAAGAGCTCGGCAAATTTCCACCATGTTTCTTGTTCAATGTCTCTCTACCCACCTCCCTGTCCCACATCCCATACCAGTCTGTCCACACATTCCAAACCCTGATTCAATTGGTTTCCCCTTTCTGCCTTGTAACCCACCTCTATCTATAGCAGCCATCATAATATCAGATCATGGATATGGAGCTGGAAGGCCTCTCCAGAGGTCACATCTAGTCTGACCTTCTGCTCCAGGCAGCATCAGCTCCATCCAAGCCCTCCCAACCATGTCCTGGTTTGAGCTATCCCACAACAACCTTGTCACATAACAATTAGCCCTGTTACTCCAAGATGCCCAGAGCCCCTGGAATCTCCCCTACGGAAGCCAGGGGTCAAGGGCTGGTAGGACCCAGCTGCTGCCAGGGGGGATTCAATGCAGTGGAGAGACCACTGGCAGAGGCTCGGCCCTCTCTGCAAAGGAAGGGGAAACCCCCAGCCCACAACAATCTGATCAGGTAAAATTCCTTCCTGACCCCAAATATAGCATCAGTCTGACCCTGAGCAGAGGAGCAAGACCCTCTGGGTTTGGGTCTCAGCAGGAGCACTGGAACAGTCCAGTTCACAACCTCCAGCCTGGGCTGCAGCCAATACCCACACTGCTGAGCAATGCAATAAAGCCCCTGACACCTGTAGCAATGGGGGAGGAGGAGAGTGGGGGGGGGGTGCAGAAATTCCTTCTAGGCCCCATGTGGCCAGCAGTTTCTGCAAGCACTACCAGAAAACCTTTGGCTTCACTCTAAGACACTCCTGCATTCATGCTGGGATGAAGTTCTCACCAACTAGAAACTACTGAGATAACAGCCAACCAGAATGTACAGCCCCAAGCACTTGGACCGCATAGTTTCATAGTTGGTAGTGTCGGAAGGGACCTGAGCAGATCATCAAGTCCGACCTCCTGCCACGGGCAGGAAAGAGTAATGGGGCCAAATGACCCTAGCAAGGTGTCTATCTATCCTACTTCTGAAGACCCGCAGGGTAGGAGTGAGCACCACTTCCCTTGGAAGTTGGTTCCAGATTCTAGCAGCAGATGATGATCCTAGTGGTCCATCTCCCACCATGAAATTCCATGCCCACCTTGTTCCAAAGGCACCAGCAAGGTGGAGCTGCCTTGACCTGGCTTCATGATGCTCCAGGAAAGATCCAGGTACTAACTCTTAGAAGAGTCAGGGGTGAAGGGACCATCTTGAGTGGAGGCACTGGAGTTGTTTACAAGTCCAGCTGGAGATGTCTTTTTGGTCTTTGATGAAAGGAAGTCCTGGCCCAGACAACCATGGGAGGATGAGCCTGGGTTGACCTGCGGGCTCTTGGGACAGGTGCTGGAAGCTAAGGGCATCTGAGCCATCACCCACACAGACTAGAGAAGACCCAGTTGCTTCCATCCCAAGGCAAACAGGTGACATCCTCTAGATGGACACCAAATATTCCCTGCTGCTGTGATGTCACTGCCTGGCCAGCTCCCAGCGAGGCATGGGGGTGGGCTGAAGATCCTTCCAGCCAGTGATAACCACACAACACTTTGTTCCTGGAGCCTGAGATGGAGCTCCTGGCCCCAAGGGGGGCCAACTCACTAGCACTGAGCTGCCCCCTCCTGCCCCAACCACTGGGAGCAGAACACTGCTCTCATGTGTCCTTCACCTAACAACAAAGGCAGGGAAACAGAGGAGTGATGAGCCCATGTGATATCCCCTTGGCCAGAGGATCCCCATTTGTCTCCAGGCTGGCGGGGAGTGACAGGTCCATTTGGTTCTCAGCTGCCCCTCTCCTTTTTTGGTTGGCTTTGCCCAGAGGCACCATGGGCCCACCTGATGCTTGGTGCTGTACTATCCAAACGGGGGGTTGGGGGGAAGAGAAACAAGAGTGAGGTATGCCCTCTCCCTGCCCAGCCAGGAGCAATGATTTCATGCCCCACCCCACCCCGCCCCGCCCATGCCTCCCACAGCTAGGGACAGGGAAAGCCCCCCCCCGCCCCCCCCGGGAGTCTGGCAGGTGGGGAGGGAGGATGCTGAGCTGAGTAAAGGCAGATGAGAATGGGCTCAGAGGGGGAAGAGAAATCCCCCCCGCCTCCAAGCAGCCCCAGTTATTACCCCACACAAGCCCCTCCCTGACACACTACTTAAGTGTCAACCAAGAAAGCAACCCTCCCCACACCATTGCTCCTTTCTCCCGTCTGGGCCCAGTGTCGGTTTCCTCACCAACCCCCTCCCCCCATACCCAAGAGAAGCACAAGCCACTAGAAATGTACCATATTTCCCCACATACCACACCCCCCCAAATAAGACCTGTCTCTTGTTATGGGAAAAGGTAAAAGGTTTTTCTATCCCCTACTCTCACAGCGAGTCAAAGGTGAATTCTGCCCATGAGGAATCTAACCAATTGTGAGTTTAACCCTGCCACAACCACTGCCAAACTGACAGCAACATTTGGCTATTGCTCTTCTTCTAGCTCTCCAACAACCCCCTGCAATTTAGCAGTGGCTGTGACAGAGATAACCTCCCCTCATTTCTGACTGAGGGGCACATTATGCTGCAAAACCAGAGGAAGCCAGTCCCTGACAGCCATTGCAGCATCTACATGCTTCTATTCCAGCATAGAAATCAGCTTCCTCATTTCAAACATGCACCCCAATTTCAGAGAGCTTTTGAGAAGTGCAAGTGGTACATGAGTAAATACAGTACTCCCAAACCTGCCCCAAGATCACAGCAGCCCACAAGGGATTGCTCTGGATCACTTTGGTACAGCCGTGGGCGACAGAAGCACCACAACAGGACATTTTGTTCATGCTTCCCTCCCCACACCCTCCAAGCCCCTCCCTCCCTCCCTGCCCAGAAAAGAAACTAGAATAAGACAGGAGAAGCCCTGAGATCTGAAACAGATAGGGGGAGCAGGGAAAGGGAAGGGGGTTGGAGGGGCTTTTCAAGCCTGGAGGGGGAGAGAGAAATAGAAACGACAGAGTGAATCAGCACTCAAAAGGGAATCAGAAAGTGCCCCCATCCCCTCCCCACCCCCCATCTCCTGCCCCCAATACAATCCTGAACCACATAGGAGGTGAAAAGAAAGAAGAGAAGCCAAGAGACACAGAGGAACTGCAGGCAGCCAGCAGGGCCAGAATCCACCGAGTCCAAACATAATAAATAGTAAAAAAAAAAAAAAAAAAAAAAGGTATTTTTTTCTCCTTTTCACAAATTGTGTCTATTTCACAGTGCGTGAGCAAGGGCCCAGCCATCCAGCCCCTCCCCCGGGGGCGAGGGAAGGATGTGGGGCCAAGGGTGAAGGGGCCGAGGGCGAAGGAGCCAGGCAAGAGATGAAAGGCAGGAGGTGGAAGGGGGTCTTCAAGGGCCTCAGGTGATATGGCCAGAGATGCTGGTCAAGGCTGGGATGTGTCTTCTCTGGCATGGGCTCAGATGTTGACTCGGCTCCTCCATCCCACCTGGAGAAGCCAATCAAGATGGGCGCAGGCCTTCAAGGACCCAGCTGGAGATATCTTCTCCATCCTACCCGGAGATGGCAGCTGAGGTTGGAACAGGCTTTCAGGTGACCCAGCCGGACACACTCTACTCCATCCCACCTGGAGATCCTGGCCAAGATGGAAGCAGGCCTTTGAGGACCCAGGTGGAGATGTCTCCATCCCACCTGGAGACACTGGTCAAGGTGGGAAATAGGCCTTCTCTGTCCAAGATGGAGATGCTGGTTGAGGTGAGAACACATCTTCTGAGATCTAGGTCCAGCTGGAGGTGCCAGCTGAAGTGGCAGCAGACCTTCAATGACCCAGCTAGAGACATGTCTACTCCATCCCACCCAGAGACACCAGCGGAGGTGGAAAAAGGCCTTCAAGGACCCAGCTGGAGACACTGGCTAAAGTGGGAACAGGCCTTCTCCATCCCAGAGATGCTGGTTGAGGTGAGGATGTCTTCTCAGACCCAGGCCCCAGCAGAGACGCCAGCTGAGCTGGGAACAAGCTCTCAACACCCTAGCTGGAGACCTCAGCCAAGGTGCGAATAGGCCTTTTCCATCCCAGGCCCCAGCTGGAGATGCTGGCTGAGGTGAGAACAAGCTTTCAAAGACCAAAGCCAAGACATGGATACATCTTCTCCATCCTCGCTGGACACAATGCCGACATCGAGGTAGAGACACACCTTCCTGAACCCAGACCCGGACTGGAACTGCCATATGAGCCACCTGGAGACACTGGCTAAGGTCAGAAGGGGCCTTTCTACATCCCACACCTTCCCTGACCTAGTTGGAAATGTTGAGCAAGATGGGCATGCATTTCCCATCCCGGGCTGGACTGCAACCAACCTTCTCCAAGCCAAGTGGAGATCCTGACGGAGATGCCACCAAGCCTTCACGGCCCCAGGTCAAGACAAACGTGGTTTCCTCCATCCCTGGCCAGGTTGAAGATGCCTGGAGACATAAGATGTGGACACATCCCCTCCATCCGAGGGGGAGATGAGCCTGAAGTCCGGGTGGGCCGACGTCTCCTTAAATCCAGGCCTGGGGTGGGGACGGGAAGATCCTCCATCTCCTCCAGCTCCCCTGTACAGCCCCGGCTTCCCATAAGTTCCTTTGGCCGAGGGTGAGGGGGGCAGGGTGAGGGTGAGGCAAAGGGAGGGGCTCCTGGGTGGCCCCATCCCCACCCCAGCTGGGCGTCTGGGCTACCTGGTGAAGAAGGGCAGGTGGTGCTGGCTGAGAATACTGCTGGTTCGTGGTGATTCTGTCTTGGCCATGACATCCTTAAACCACGAGGCCACGTCCACCTCCAGCGTCTCGAAGCGCTTGATGAAGTTGTGTTCCTAGGGGGGGATACAGGTATGAGCAAGGGCAGTTGGGTAGCCAGAAGGTACTCTGGAGCTCCCTACTCAGGGGGATGGAGAGCAGGGCCTCTGCTAGTTTTGGGGGCAGAGCGGTATGGGGGAAGATGGGGAAGGGTCATCACCCTGGGGAACGACACGGTGGCAAGGTGCCCACTTGGTGACTGAGGGGGCACATATGCACACGCCCTGTTGTTCGATCCCTCCAACATGGCACCCAGTTGTCCAGAGCACACATATGCACACGCATGGATCCCAGGAATCTGAGATGTGCATACATAAACACACTCCACTAGGTGCTCAGAACATACATACAAACACACACACCCCTAGGTGCCCAGGATGTACGCACACACACAGTGTGGCTAAACACCTCTAGGAGAGGATAGTAGGGACATACACACACAAACATGCATGCAGACACCCCCTGAAGTCCAAGGATGCCTGCACATGGAGACGTGTGTGTGTGTGTGTGTGTGTGTGTGTGTGTGTGTGTGTGTGTGTGTGTGTGTGTGTGTGTGTGTGTGTGTGTGTGTGTGTGTGTGTGTGTGTGTGTGTGTGTGTGTGTGTGTGTGTGTGTGTGTCCCTGTTGTTCCTTGCTCTGTATGCGTGTGTGCATGCATGGATATGGGTGGGTATATAAGTACTGAGTGGGTATATGGGTAGTTATGTGGGGATGGGTCTATATAGGCACAGAGTGTGTGCATGCCCCTGCTGCCCCCTGCTTTGCGTGTATCAGGGTGTATATGGATGCGTGCATGTATGTACGTGTATAGGACTGCATTTGAGTGCGTGTGTGTGCACATGTGCAGTAGATGTATGCAAGGGGTTTATTTGGGAAGTTTGGGGGGTTTGTTTGTGTGTGCATGGGGGTGTATACTGGGGGTGTGTAAGCACACGTGTGTGCAGGGGGGTGTATTTGTGGGAAATGTGCATGAGGGCTGTATACGGATGTATGATGTGCCTATGTCCCTGCTGCCCCCTGCTGGAGAAGCTGAGCCCTGCTGAGTGTGGGGAGCCAGGCAGCACAGCCAATGGAGCATTCACACTCTAGGGCAGGGGTTGTCAACCAGGGGTATGCATACCCCTAGGGGTACTTGGGAAGGCCCTAGGGGGTACGCAGCGGTGGCACAAAGAAGTGGGGCTACTTGGGAAGTGGCAGTGCTTCCCCACACCCAGGTATCCCTCCTTCTCCACGCCACCCATAGGCAGTAGAAGGGGGTGCTAATGAGGCTCAGCTCCCGCAAACACGGGGCAGTGGTAGGGCCACAAAGGAGCCCAGCCTCAGGCTTCCTGCAGCTGCAGCAGGGGTGGGGAGGGGTATGTGCACAGCACTGACAGAGGGAGTGGGTCTAGGGGCCTGGGGCAAGCGCTCAGGGCAGGGCATGGGACTGAGCCATGAGCAGCTTGACCAAGCAGCACAGCTCCTGCTGCTACACGCACCCTGGGAGGCATGGGGGGCACATTCCTTTGGATCTGCACGGGGCAGGGCTGGCTGCTGCTGCAGGCTGAGGATGGGACTGCACCAGGCTCTTCCCAGTGGGGAGGGGCTTCACTACCCCAAGATACACCGTAGCCAACCTGTCCCCGTCCTCTCCCTAGCACTGTTGCTGCCCGCCGGGAGCACAGCTTGCCCCTCCACACCCCCCTGGGAAGAGCCCAGAGCTGTCCTGGCCCCAGCCTGCAGTGGCAGCCCATTCTGCCCCATACAGATCAGGGAGCATGTGCCCCACCCATGTCCTCCTGCGACGTGTGCAGTGGTGGGAGCCACCACTCCTCCCTGTGCCCCCCAGACAAGCTGCAGCTGTTCCGCACCCAGCCCCAGCTGTGCAGGACCTAGCAGGGTGAGCATCGGGATCCCAGGGGCTCCGTCCCCTCCAGCCCAGTGGCACAGTCAAGGCTGGCCCTGCTCTTGTCCCCAGCTGGGGACCCCAGGGGGGTGTAGGGCCGGTGCTGGGGACAATGGATTTGTTGGTGCGGGGGGTGCCAGCACCAGGCAATGCTCGCACGCATAGGGGAAGGGACGGGCACAGCGGGTCCTGGCCTGATCCTGGGCCCAGCTTGGCTTAGCTCACCTCCCTCCCCAACTCTGTTGGGTCCCAGGCCCAGCCTCACCCCGCCCCCCTCCCCTGGCCCTTTCCCCTCCCCTGCAGACTATCCCACGGCCCCATGGTCAGCGGGGCAGTGGTGCTGATGTCAGCATCTCCCACCCCCCACCTGGCCGGAAGGGGATACAGTCCAGAACGGGTACCCACAAATGGGGTACACTCCTTAAAAAAAGGTTAAAAACCCCTGCTCTAGGGCATAGGCCTGTTACACAGGAGACCCCTAGCCATAAAACCCAGGCATCCAGGCACCTGGCCACCCCTGCTCTAACTGCTCCGACCTGTGGGGGAGAGAACCCAGGCGTCCAGGTACCCCTGCTCTAACCACCCCCAACCACTGGGCAGAGAACCTAAGTATCCAAGCACCTGGCTGCCCCTGATCTAACCACACCCATCCCCTGGGGACAGAACCCAGGCCTCCAAGAACACAGGTACCCCTACTCTAACCAACCCCACCCACTAGGGGAAAAACCCAAGCATGCCAGCTGGGCTTTCTCTAGCTGGGGAGACCCTGGATGGGCCTTTCCCAGGGATGGGGATCTGGTGGGTACTCACAAGTAGCTTGTTGTACTTTGGTCGCTTCCTGTGATCTTTAGTAAGGCTGGAGAGGGAGAAAGGAGAGACGCTGGTACCTCCTGAGGGCAACCGACCCCCACCCCACCCCCCCTCCCACAAAGGGTCCATCACCTTGTGTTAATTCCTTGCCCTCCCAAGCTGTGCCATGGGAACAAGATCTGAATCCTCTGGGCTTCCACCACCTCCCACCATATGCCTCTTGAAGGACTGGGGTGGGGAGACAGAAGCTAAAGTACAGGCCCGAGGAGATGGCAGAGATGGGCCTCAAACCTGTGGCTTCTGGGCTGGGAGAATCCAAAGCCAAGGGGTAGGGGCTGCCCTGGGGTCTCAGGGTGATCAGTACATGTTGTCAGCAGCAGGGGAGGAAGGAGAAAGTCTAAGAAGGGAGATCAGGGAGCCGCCATGCTGTTGGGTCATACCTACCACAGCAGCAAAGACTCATGGGTAGTTTCAGCTTAGAGTGCAGAATAGCAATGCTTAACAGGGGCAGCTACTGTGCATGTGGTATGGAGCAGAACAGCAAATGAGACAGGGAGCAGAAAGCAGAACAGCCAATGGGGCAGGAAGCACAGGCCAGGAAACAGAAAGCAGAGTGGCATATCAAGCAGGGAGCACTGGGCAGGGTGCAGAAAGCAGAGCAACAGATCAGGCAGAAGGGGATGAGAGTAGCCCTCAAAGACAGTGCTAGGTTAATGCCACCCCACATTAACCCAGCAATCAGGTCTCCTTACTTCACAGGGCCCCCTTCTCTCCCCTCACCCTCCAGCTCATTACTCACCAGTCTTTAACAAAGGACTGGAAATCCACGGAGAAGCCCATGTTGTTGGGCAGAAGGGGCGGGTCTTCCTGCAGGACCTTGGTGAGGACCTCGAAGTCCGTCTTGCAGTTCTTGTAGGGAAACTGCCCGGTCGCCAGCTCCACCTGTGGGTAGATGCAAGCGTTAACAGGGGCGGAGCTACCAACAGGCTCCCATGGGTGTCTGGCATCTTTAGAAACAAGGACCCAGCTACCCTCAGCATTATTGAGTGGACATGCTTCTTCTGGGATAAGGGCACCTTATTCTGGTTCAGTGCCATCTACTTTTACAGTTACAGTTACTGCGCACTGGATTCAGTTCCCCCATCCCAGTCACTGGAACCAAGGGCCTGATCCCAGCAACATCATGTTTTTTAAAGGGCCCTTTTCCCACTGGGAAGAGCACAGGGTAGGGAGCAAAAAGAATGAAAACCAGGAATGGGACACTCTATATTCTAAGTGAAGCATCTTTGTGGCTGGTTGACCATTTTATGGCACCATATACTAGCTGAACTTGAGTCATGGTACTATTCATGGTGGGACCAGCATGTGAACTATGCCACAAACAATACCTGTTGGAGGGTAGGCTTAGAAGCAACTAGGCTATAAAAACTGTACTCTGCCTTCATCTGAATTCGCTGTCAGGTGCAGAGAAGCCATCAGGGGCTTCTCAGAGGATGCAGAGATGCCTAGCAGACAACCCACATAAATCAGAGCCAAGTAACGGGTTTAGGGGCTTTGCTGCAGCTTCAGAAGACATGCCCTACAGTTTGAAAGAGGCATTTGATTGATCCCAGCAGGAACCGGCCCCTGGATATGGAGACCCCTGATGCCAAGACTAAAGGGAAATATTTGATCCTCTAAATTTGCAATGGCTGCTGTATTCTACCAAGTCAGTAACAGGCTGGTCAGTTTCACTCGCCCTCTGGTCAGTTTCATTCTGTGGGTCCTAGCTGAGCCCTCCAGTACCCAAGCAAGTCCACCTTTACCTCAGCTATATATTAGCATGTCAATCTACATGTGCTAATTATCACTTTCATCGCAGCACTAAGAGATCCTTCGTGGATCCCTGTAGTGCCTGGTACCGCACTCAGACTCGGACCTTGCCTCAAAGAACTCAGAGGCAACGTTCTTTTTCTGATTATTCCTCTTTAAGGACATGGGGGTCCACAGTTTATCATGGATCCTAGGGCCATATCCAGCACCTTAAAGTGCCCTCAGCTTGTTTCTGCACCAAAACTTTCTCACAGCAAGAGACTGAACTCTCTCACTGGCCCGGCCCGCACGTGCCCAGCCCTTCTGGGGGCAGGGAAAGGGAACAAAGAGACATCTGAGGACCTCAAAGACTGTGGTAGCCCCGGTGACAGATCCCAGCACTCACCAAGGAGATTCCCAGGCTCCACACATCTGCCCGGATGTCATAGTCAGGCTTTGTGGGGTCAGGAGGGTCTATTCGTTCAGGCTGGAAAAGAAAAGCCGTGGAAAGCTCAGGAAGGGAACTCAGATAACTTACCATATTTATCCACAAACCATCTGCACTTCTACCCAAAATCAACCCTTTGATAACAAGATGTGCATTTTAAGCAGATTTCTTTCGCTGGAATAGAAGCATGGAAAAGCTGCACTCTAACAGGTGCTGCTTCCCTCCAAGCCAGCAAGTAGCGGGGCTCAAGTCCAGCTGAAACCCTCTCTTTCAGTTGCTACCAAATGGGCAGTAGCTTTGGGCTGAGCACGTGGGCCATGGGGGTGTATTGTACATGAGCAATTATGGTATGTAGCAGCCTCCTCAACAGCGGTGAGAGAATCACTGTGCTATAAAACGCTGCCAACTCAGGGGTGCTATTAATCACTGGGAGAAGCAGCACAAGACACAGCATTAGCGTGGGCTGTAATTTATTCATCCTTCCTTTATTAGTGCCCCTTTACTCACCTCTAACAGGTCTGGAGGACCATGATGATGATCCCTCCAGGTAACCCAGCCCCCCACCTAGGGCACAAACAGCTTGGTCTCCCATCCAAGCACCAAATACGCCTACCCCTGCTTAGCAGACAGGATCAGGCTGGGCTCGGGCAATCCCTTGGTCTCTCTCCCTGCCAGTGCCCAGGACTCCATGATCCCTCCAGCGAATCCAAACACCTCCCAGAGCTCAGCCGGCTCAGTCATGGTCTCCCATCCGCACAATGAATGTGCCTGCCCTTGCTTAGCAAACAGGATCAATGGGCCCTACTCCCAGGTGTTGACAGTGGGCAAGGCCTGGCCCTCACCGCCATATACGCGGCGCAGCCAGCACTGCGGGTCTTGGCCTTGGAGTCGACAAGGCGGCCACTGATTCCAAAGTCACAAAGCTTGATTTGGCCCCGCTCATCCAGGAGGATGTTGGAGGGTTTGACATCGCGGTGGATGACACCATGTTTCTCCTTCAGGTAGAAGAGGGCCTTGACAATCTTGGGGGGGGGGAGGGGGGAAGGGAAGGGGAAGGGAAAGGAAAGAGACGATCATTACGGACTAAGAACACTTGAGCCACCCCACTGCCCTCCTCCCCTAACTCCCTGAGGGAGACAGGGAGAAAGCCAAGTGGATTCTGGGCTGGACCAGGCACCAGGTCCTGCCTCTAGCTATCCCACAATCCTCATGTCTAGGAGTTTCTACCCAGATTGGACTGGCTGCCCCAGGCTTCCAGCTATCTCAGAATCCTCTGGATTCCCCTGGAGGAGTTTTTATCCCCCTCCCCAAGATTGGATGGCACAGGCCTCCAGCTATCCCACAACCCACCTACCCTGGAGGAGTCTCTTCCTATCTACTGGACTGAAGTGAAGGCAGCCACAGGCCTCCAGCTATCCCACAATACCCCTGCCCTGGAGACTCCTCTCAGTCTCTATGGGCCACTGGACAAAGATCAGAGACCTGCAAGCAGCCCCCAGCATCTCCCCATATATAAGGCGGGAGAAGCCTGGCCAACTCACCTAGTCCTGTCCCCAGCTGGTCATATGGTACCCACAACACCCTATCCCCTGCCTTGCCCCACCCTCTCCAGGACTCACCGCCACTGTGACTTTTCCCAGGATCCTCTCAGGGATGGGCCCCTGGATCCGTTTCTTCAGCTTCTCTGCACAGGTGCCCATCAGCTCCATGGCAATGAAAACATCCGTCTAAAAAAGGGGGGAGGGACAAAATCAGAATGCAGGCAGAGCTAGCAAAGGAGAGAGGAGCCTGGATCAAACTGGAAATACCTGCATCTTAATCAACTACTAGGGGGAGGCAGGGGGTGGAGCTAACAAGAAAGGGAGGGACTTCACTTAAAAGGGCAAGAATTGCCAGGCCAGTGAGGAACAGGCATTGGGTTGGTGACACCTGAATAAGGCGGCCACCAGAGTGTGGAGTTAATGAATGGGAGAAGGGCCAGGGTTTAAAGAGAGAGGTACCATTAAGGCAGTTAGCAGCAGTCACTCACGTTAGTGATGAAGGTCCCAAAGCACTGAACGATGTAGGGGCAATCGTGGCTCTTGAGTACCACATCGAGGTCCATCAGGATCCTCTTGTTCTCTTCCTTGTTACCCGAGCGACGCATTTGCTGTGGGGGGCCAAGGGAATCATGGCTGTGGGCCTGGGGCTTAGTTTCCCCACCCCCAACACACACACACGCACGCACGCACTTAATTATTTTGGGCTCATTAAGCCTGAAGATGCCCCCACCTACTAGGTCAGAACTTGGCCCAGTTCAGGGGTGGAGAAACTGAGGCACAAGGCAGTGGTGACTTGTCAGCCCAGAACAGTGGTGGAAATGGGAATGGAACCATTACCCACTTTCCCTCCCAGAACTGGGAAAGAACCCTGGCACTCAGGCTCCCACCCCTCCCTACCTTATTCACCAGACCCCACTCCTTTCCAGGTCTGTAGAACCCAGGAGTCCAGGCTTCCAGCTCCACCTGGCTCTCAGCCCCTGCTCCCTCCCCAGAACTGAGATAGAACCCAGGCATCCTGGTCCCCAGGCCCCCTGCTCTTACCCTCTCTGTTTTCTTAATCCTCCTTGCTTAACTTATTCCTAAACCCCACACCTGCTGCTCCCCTAACTCCTCCTCACTGCACCTCCCCTCCCCCTCCCCTAAGCCCACCCTATCCCCACCTCAACCCACCTCACTCCACCCCTTCCTCTTCCCTAACCCTGCCCCCTACCCTAACCCCACCCCATCACTACCCTAAACCTGCCCTGAACCACACTTGCCATGTCTTAGTCCCCTCCCTGCACCACTACCCTCACCCCAGCACCCATACCCCAGGCATGCCCCCTCTGACCTTCACAGCGATGATGTGCCCTGTCTTCTTGAACCTCATCTTCCACACCTGCCCGCAGGTCCCACTCCCGATCTCACCCAGGTTCTCCAAGTCATTGATTTCTGCTTGGTACCGCTGGAGGAACATGGGCCCAGGCAGGGCTGTTAAGGGGGGGAGGCGGGGCAGGTACCAGTCCCTCGCCTGCCCCCATACCCAACCCACTGCCAATCACTGGGGCACCTTTCTCCATGGCTGATAAACAGCCAGTTCTGCAGAAGCTTCATGGGCAGCAGTTACACTTGCACCCTCCAGGACTCCCATGAGCTGTGATGGGATCCCAACATCCTGCCCCAAAATACAGCTGCTTCTTGGGTGGAACAAGGCAGCGGCTTAACAGCCAAGAGCAACAAGGGTCTCTCCCAGACCCAAAGTGCAGCTGGGGCTGTTTCCAACTAGGAAGGGACTGAGTAGGGCTTTAAAATGTGACTTATTCTGGGGTGGGAGGTGACATAGAACAACCCTACAGTCCATGGGGTGGGGATGCCTCTCCTCACCCCTCTGCTGCTGAAATCCAGCCAGCTGTGGGGGGGGATAGGACAGCCACCGAAGAGCTCATAGCAGTGCTGTGTGAGGACTGATGGCCCAGACCTGAAATGCAGCCAGCCCTGGGGTGGAATATAACTACCAAGGACACAAAAACACCCCATACAGTCTGGCCCAGGAGCTTCTAGCTGGCTCATAAATTAACAGCCCAGAGATGACTGAAGGGGATGGGGGGAAGAATCTGGCCATGTCCCATCCAGCCCTCCACTCCAGGGCATTCCCTCTCCCCACGTGGAACAGGGCATGGGCTGGAGGGGGGAGGGTCACCTGCTTCCATCTGTCTCACCTGCCCCCCGATGGTGAGGTAGCCCGTCTGCTTCATGATCTCCTGTAGCTTCTGATCGATTTCTATGCTGTGGGGGTAAGCAGGGAGGGTAGTTGCAGGCTGCCCCCCTTCCATTTTCCTACATGCAGACTTATCCTAACGTCTAGTCATTTGGGGCAGGTAGGAGGTGGGAAAGTGCCTGGAGTGGGAAGCAGGGGTAGGGGACCCTGATCTCAGTCGAGGTTGGTGGACACACACACGGCATCCACACACACACGGCATCCAGGTTGCACACATGCAGAACCCACATATCTGGGTCACCCTCCTCTTCCCCCCACCCAGTCTCTCTCCCTGTCCCCACTCTCCAGCTACCCACACCCCCACACCCCCACCATCTCTGCCTCCACCCCTGCAATCCCCACCATGCCTTGCAGAGGGCACTGCCCTGCCCTGGCCCCATCTAGGCCCTGTTCTCACCTCTCCATGCTGCGGTGCATGAGGAAAGGCGGCTGAGGCAGCCCCAGCATGTGGCGGGGCCGTACAGGGGGTGCGTGGTGCTGGGGCGAGCTCTCCGAGGATGATGACCGGCTGCTGCCATCGTTGGCCAGCGGCAGCTGCAGGGCTGGGGGGGAGGGAGGGGCTGGAGTCAGATGCATCCTCCCATCCCCCCCCACCCCACATCTCTCCTCTTAAGTCCAGTCTGGGCTGGGAAAGGATTAGGCCCCTACTACCTCTAGCTCCCAATTCCTCCCCCCTTCTAGTAACCCACTCTAGGCACCCTCCCTGCTCCCAAGGACAGTAGGGCTGCCCCAGCCCTGAATCTGCCTTCTCCCCTAATGTCACCCCATGCTGGAGCCTGAGCCTATCATGCTGCTCCCAGCACCCTGGAGTTGGGTAGGGGAATCCCTGGGGATTTTGGCCCACAGGGGCTAGGATCAAGGCCAAGTGGAGACTCCCAGAGCCTGGTACAAGACTGTTGGGTACCTACTTGGCCTTGTCCCCATGCAGTGCCCTGAGGAAGAGGACTACCAGGGTCCCCTTGCCCCCGAATCCAGCCTGATCCCACCCTCCAACTTCCTGGATCAGCTCTATCTGGTAAATTTCACCAGTGCCTCTTAAAGGGCCAGATCTTTTGGGGGGATACCTCCCCCCCAGCACTGATTCCCACCCCCTCCACCCAGGGAGAAATCCCCACTGCCCGCCCTGGCCTGCATAGGGTCTCAAACCACCCCAGCTGGAGTCAAAGGGGGCCCCAGCCTACAGCAGGCAATTAGCAGGGGCCCCCTCCCACAGTCAAGAATTTAGCCCACAATCTCTTTACCCCCCCCACCCCTCTTTGGGGTCTCCAAGAAGCAGGGGGAAGAGGGCTAATTCTGCCTCAGTGGGGATGATTGTCAGGGGCCGACTCCCCCAGGAAGCGCTAATCCCTCCCATACCACTGCCCACCCCAACTTCAGCCCCTACCAATACTGAGCTCCCAGAAATGGGGGGGGGGTTGTGGATTGGACCCAAAGAATTTAGGCACCCAGTTCCCCTAGATCCTCCTGCTCGATTCTCTTTGGGGCTGCAAACTCCCCCTACAGATCCCAACCTTGACCCCACAACCACCTCCTGCTCCCACACACAGAGCTAACATCCCCACCCTCAGAGGGAACAACCCACCTCCCCCCCAGCCTGCTGTAGCTCATAGGGTTTATGAGCTCAGTACAACTGTGTATCTAACTCTTCCATCTTCCTTAAGATCCCTGGCTGTGTCTAATTCACCTACAGTCCCTATGGAACCTAGCCAGGTATCTAATTCCCCTACAGTCCCTGTGAGCTCTGGCTGGACGTCTAATTCCCTTACAGTCCTTAAGAGCCCTGTGGGCCCACGGGGTTTAGGAACTCTGTAGGGATCTGTCCCTCTGCCCAACTTCCCCCCACAATGGAGGGGACAGCTCTGAACCCTGCCCCCAGGCTTCTCAGTTTCAGGCCAGGATCAGTGCCCCCACAATCTCCACCAGCAAGGGGGAGGGGCTACCAACCTCAAACAGCCCACCCCAAATACCTCCCAGCCCTGATTGTCCCCCACTTCCTCAAGACCAGCCCCCTTTCCCCCCAGCTACAGCCCATGCCTGGCTCATGCTCCATGCACCACTAGGCTGGGACATGCAATCTACCAGCTCGCTGCTGGGTCAAGGCATTGGAGGGGAAGGGGGGGCATGCTGCAGGCACAAGGCAGCCACAGGGAAGGAGGAGGGGGGCAGGAAGGAGTTAAATTAAAGTGGGGGGCAGCCAGCAGAGGTAAGAACAGATGTGACAGCAAAGCAAAGAGTGCTGATGGAGGTGGTGGGGGAGGAGGGGGCTGAGCTGGGCTAGGGGTCAGGATGTGAGGAAGCCTTGATAAGCTGATGGGGGAGCCTAGCAGGGGGCTCTGTTTGGCCCCTCTGGGGTTGATTGAGGTGAGGGGCAGTCCCAGCCCCCACCTCCATCCCTACCTGCCATGGGATGGTTATAAGCAGACTCACGGCAACCAGGGAAGGGGAGACTTGTTGGTCCGGTCGCGGCTGAGACCTTACGGACCCTGGGAGCCATGGCTAGGCATCTAATTCCCCTACAGTCCCTAGGAGGCTGGGTATATAATTCTCCTACAGTCCTTGGACGCTCTGGCTGGGCAGGGGTGTAGGGGCCTGGCCACACGTCCTGGGCTGGCCTCTGCCCCGATACCCACCTTGCTTCATGCCGGCTACAGGGGCAACACCCACCTTGAAGCCCTGCAGGAAGCAGGAAGGTGCTGTGGGGGCAGAAAAATTAAACACAAAAGGGGGAGGGGGTCATTTAAAGGTTGGGCTGTTTCCCTGAGGGTCGAGCAGGGGCCAAAGCCCCTCTCTGGGTTATGAGGCAGCTCATTTCCTTCCTTAGGATCTCCCATCCAAGAGGTGATCCAACCAAACCCTGCTTAGATAAATGCCTGGTGCTGCCTGAAGCTCCGCAGCAGCGGGCCACACAGAAGGTCAGGAAGGGATCAGGCCTTCTCAGCTCAGATGGGCCTAGACTGCAGGACCTCACCGGTTTTGCAGCAGGGGGCAGGCCCGGCCTGGGAGCTTTTGGGAGGGGGACACAGGGAGAGCATGGATTTGAACCCCCATCCTCCTGGCTTGACAGGAGCAGGGGCCCTCAGCTACATCCATGGCAAATCAGGGGATACAGTAGGAGCTTGGACACATGGGCTCTATCCCTCCTCGGGAAGGAAATGGGGTTTGCTGGGTTAAAGCAGGGGAATTGGGAGCCCAGACATCCAGGTTCTACTGGGAGATAAGTGGGAGCTGATGGGTTACAGTAGGGGGGCTGGGAGCCCAGACACCTGAGTTCTAGCCCAGTTCTGGGCTGGGAATAGAGTTAGACTTTCTTATGACCAACAAGCTCCCTTGCCTGGGACACTCAGCTAGACCCCATCTTCCCCTTCCAGCACCACCCCACAGAGAAGCAACGAGGGGGCGGAGACATCAACAGCAGGGAGAGGAGGGAAAAGCCACATCAGCTGAGATCAAGGTCCCTCTCAACTAAACCTTGGGTGTAGCTGGATCCCAAACTACTCAACAAACCAGAAGCTGGAGGTGCCTGGAGTCAAGTCTTCCTTGGCAAAATGTGACTGCTTCTGGGGCGGAGCATGGCAGGTATTGAGCAGTGAGGAGCTGTGGAAGCCGGTTTGGGGCAGGAGGGATAAATCTTGCCTCAAGAAACAGCGGGTGGAGTTGGGGGCTAGGTCTGGCTCTGCACTTAGAGTGTGATGAGCCTTCCAAGGACCCCACAGTCTGTACTGTCAACCTCAGTCCTACAGTTAACAGCTGGAGCCTAATACCATATTTTCTTAGATGTAACACACACATCCCCCCTTAAAACAGCTGTTGGAAACTGACTTGTATTATATACAAAGAAACACAATAAGAGCAGTTGCTGCTGCTTATGCTTCTGTGGGATGAAAACAAAAATACCTGTGCCCACAGCAGGAAGCAGAACATGGTTGCTCCTCATGGCTGCTACTCAGGCCCCTGCTACACATTACATATACTGAGCACCTAACTGGTGAATCATGCAGTATATTTAGACTGGGCACAGGTGCAAAGTCATTACCACACCATAAAAATGGCCATCCAGCTACAAAGTTAATGCCTTAAAATGTGTAACAACTTTATAGCTGGTTTCTAGCCAGCGTGAATTTAAATGTATAGCAGGGCCCCAAATGACTTTGAGCAACGATCTGCTTTTAGTCATTTCACCTTTCAAAAACAAGTGGTAAAACTTATTCTGGGCACCCTGTAGGTGAGAAATTATGGTATTTGTGCTACAGACAGTTTTTAAGGGAGAATCTATTTTGGGGTTGGTGGGGAGAGAGACCCAGCAACCTGGATGGGTGCTGTGCATAGGCAGACCTTCATAAGGGAATTGAGGCCCTCTAGATTGGAGATCAGGAAAACCTTCTTCCATGTTACAGCAGGGAGGCAGTGGAACAGATGCCCAGGGCAGCTGCGGCCTATCCATCACTGGAGGGTTCAAGGAGAGGTTGAACAGGCACTGGTCAGAAATGACCTAGGTGTACCGATGTCCATGTTCTACTCTGGGGATCTTTCAGGCTTTGCTAAGTGTCACATGGGGCTGGAGGGAAATCTGCCCCCATTGATACTATGAAGGAGGTTTAAAACACCCTGACACTTAAAGGCACTGGTTGTTGGCTACAGCCCAGGCTGGGGATGGCAGCTGTGCCGAAGCTCCTGCTGGAACTCAATCCTGGAAGTTCCTGGCTAGAGGGTCTTGCCTCTCTGCACAGGCAAAGATTGATGCCAGATTTGGGGTCAGGAAGGAATTTTACCTCACGGTCAGATTGGTACAGACTGCAGGAGGTTGCCTCCCTCTGTAACAGAGGCCCAGCACGTACCTGGGATCTCTTGAGCATACATTAACAACTTTTTACAGCAGCAGGACATTGGCCACCGTGGTCCCCCTTCTTTTCCTGTGGTGGGGTCGGGTGTGATATCTGGTGCTATGTCAGGATTAACAGAAGTTTTATGAAAAGGTTACATGATGGATTTGTCTGGGATGGTTTGGACAGGGTTGATCCTGCCTCAGGCAAGGGGCTGGACTAGATATGACTTCTAGAAGCCCCTTCCAGACCCTCTTTTCTAAGAATTCCTTCAAGGACATGCTGTATGTGAGGAAATATGGTAGTTCCTCCTGCTACTGACCACCCATCTTCTCTCCCCAGAGCTCTATTCAGGGCTGTATCTCGGTCTCCCTTGGAAACCCAACCACACCCAATCTTCCTAAACTCCAGGGAACTCTGGGACCCCTTCCCCCTGCCCTCTAGCTCTCAACCCATTACCTTTGCCCCTCCCTAAGCTCCCATGTGACACAGGATCCTTCCAGCCCTGAACCAGCCAGCAGCATCATTGTGTTCCACCCCAGAAGCAGTGCACCTGGGTAGTGGACAAGAAGGAGACTCCCCTGCCTCCAGGAAGTACTTTGAGGGGCTCGTGAAGGAAAGGAATGAGATGGCAATGGGCAACCTACACAGGACACCCCCCAGCCTGTGGTAGATCAGTGTGGACTGATGGATGGAAGAGACATGGCAGAAAGGAGGCACAGACAGACAGACAGAGGGGCGGTGGGGGGGGGAGGTGAGGCGAGAGGACGCGGGGGGGTGGGGGGGATGAGAAAACGTCATGATACCTGCTCGCTGGGATGGAGCGGGAGCGGGGCTTAGAGTGATCACAATAACTGGACGGGAGGAAGGAAGAAAAGAACCATGAACGCGGCACGACCTGGAGCTGCCCTGGGTGCCCCAGGGGCAAATAAATTGTATGGGGGGGAAGGGAGAATGGGGGGGCAGGGGGGACTGGGGAGGGAATGGGGGGGGGAGGGGAAGAACCACAGAGCCCTGGGAAGGGGGAGGTTGCAGCTGCCCCACCATGCCTGTGCTAGACCTGAGGCCCCACACCCCCATCAACTGAACTCCACCCTCCCAATGCCCCAGCCTTGCTCCGCCCAAGGACCTGTCACCTACCCCAGTTCAACTGGACTTCAACCCTGATGCCCTAGCCTTGCCCCCCTGCAACACACTGGCCCCAAGCCTCCAACACAGGCTTTGCCGCCAGTCCCTTCCCCAATATCCTGGTGGCTTCACCTACCCCCCAACTCCAGCCCCTACCCCTCAATCCCTCCACTGCCATGACTACTCCTTTCTGATATCCCACCTGCCCCCTTTCAGCACTATGGTCCCCCCAACCCCACCCATACATTCCTTCCAACACTTTGGCCCCTCTCCCTTTCAAGCTCCCAGGCCCACCCCCGGGACATGCTGGCCCCAACCCGGACACCTCAACCCCTCCCACATGCATTCCAATACCCCACACAGCTCTACCTGCCCTAACAAATGGCAAGGTAAGGCCCAGGATATGCCTCTGCCCAGCATCCCCTCTAAGCTATGCGGTGTGTGCAGTCATGATCATGCTGTGCTGCCAGGCACGCCTGTGCGACCCTGCGTGCCACAGAAGGAATGCTGCCCCTTCCCCAACTGGGCCTAGATTTTATCACTTGATTCTCGTCCCCCCCAGATAACACTCCTCCAGCACCGCATGGCACTAACATGTATCCCCAACCCCAGTCTGACACCTCCCCCACACCCCTCCTCCCCCTGCCCATCTCTAGCTTGGCCCAAAGCCACCGAGATCAGCACAGGGGCTTAGGCTGCTCTACTGATCATTCCCCATTCACATCAGCACTGATCCCCAGGCCCTGCAAGCCCATGATGCCTCAGTTTCCCCAGACTGCATCCTGCCACTTTTCCCAAGCCCTGCTGAGGCTAGATACAAGTCACAGTGCCCCACAGCCTGATGGCTCACATTTCTCCACCCAGGTCACAGTAGTTTCTAGCCACAGCACCAGCTTCTCACTCCCCCACCCCATCCAGGATCAACTGTTCTTTTGGATCTCCCAAGATCACTCCATCTAGATTGGGGGGGAGGGGACAGGGACGGACATACGACTGTTTCCTGACCTTAGGCATGCCATAAATTAAGTCCTAAGCCCTAAACCCTTCCAGAGTGCTACTGTGATCTGCTGCTCTGCTTTCTGTTCCCTGCCAAGTGCTCCCTGCCCCACACCTGTTCTGCTTCCTGTTCCCTGCCCTGTACCCCCTGCCTCCTCCCTGATCTACTATAAGCACGTTATCCACCCCTGTGCTTTGGATCCTTTATTCTCAGACAGGCTGCTGCCAGGGGAGGTGGGGGGGTGGCTGGGGTGACTAAGATACCCATTGCTGACATACTGGGCAGAGACACTGTCTCCAGCCACTGTGCAGTGAGAAGCCAGCGCTCAATCAGGCCCTAACATGGAACTGATTACCACCGCCGCCTCCCCACAACAACTAGGGCCACACCAAATACTATCCCCAGAACCCCTCACTACTCTCAGGAGCTTGGTGGGTGTCAGAGGACCTGATAGATGAAGAAGGGCAACAAGGACAGAGCAGACCAGGTGGGGCCAGCGATACAGTTGCACCCCTCTGATCCCTGCTCTATAGAAACCAACCGCCTGGGAAAAGCAGTGGCAGCAGCAAAGGAGTCAGTTAACTCCATGAATTTTTATCATGCCCCAATTCCTGATAATCTCTTTGCTCCACAGGCATTAATGACCTCCTCTATTTTTTTTTAACAGTTTTAATGTCCCTCTATTCAAACCATTCTTTCTTCTGCAATGTCACTGTCTGTTATCCAGTCCTGGTCATGTCCCTCTCCTATTTCCCAGCCCTGCAGCCTGTTTTTAAGCTCTAGCTAAAAGCCTTCACACAAGTGTGGTCAGATTAACTCTGGAATAAAAGTGACTAGTAGCATATGAGTGATACTGTAGCCATGATGGTCCAGAAAATATCCAAGAGGCAAAAGTTTCTTAGGGTAATCTTTTCTATTGAATTAACTACATAGTTGGGATAAAGTTAGACAAGCTTTCAAATGCAAGGCATTCACGTGAGACCTCAGGAAGACTGCCATATATTTGAAATTCTGTCTAACTTTATTCCAGTTGCATAGTTGGTCCAATAAAAGAAATCAGTGTAAAAAAAACCCCTTGCCTCTCCTACAGAAGTGAATGATAACAAAGTATCAGAGACGTTACCAAGACGCTCAAGAAGACTAGATTTTGCTGCATGAATCTGAATGAGGCAGACTGAATTATTATGACTTTAAAATTAATGACACTAGCTTTTACTATTTTCTATCTAGTTTCTATTGTTTTTTTATAATTAATATAGAACCTAGCAAATCAGTGCATATTCCAAGACAGTAGCATGTGTTTTTTGCTTTAATCTTATACTGAATGCCAAATGCCATACTGTAAGCCCAACTCATTAGTAAAATTTCCAGTGTCATGTTGTATATACTAATGCAGCACATCATCTGCACCCCCTTTTCAAAATCCTAGATTTGTCCATGAGAAAGGACATCAGCTATTAGCTCCACAGACACTCCAGCTCAGAGCTGCCCACCCAAGGGGGTAAAACAGAACCCCACCAAATGTGACTCTGGGTCCTGAAGCACCGGCCAGAGATCCCATCCTTGTGTGGGGATCATCAGGGGCTGGATTGGGTTATAACCAACACCGCCTTGGCAAAAAGACTGCATAAATTGCATGTGACCAAGCTGCCTGATAATTAAAGGGTAAACCCTTCCAGACGTTGAAATCAGAATGCACCCGACAGGACAGATCAGTGAGGTCCTGACTCCAAAGGCCATCATCTGGTCTGGTTTTGCAGCCATTCTGCAGGGCAAGGAGAGCTGGGAGCTGATGCAGGAAGTAGGTGAAGCTGCAAGTCAGGAAGGCTGGCAGGGCCCTCCTCAAGAGACCCATCCATCCTACTCACAAATGCTTCCAGTCATGGAGATTCCTCAGCCCCGAGGGGATCAGTACAGGCACTAACCACCCCCAAGAGCCAGGAAGCCCGGTCTCACCTCATTGCAATCTCCCTTGTTACAATATAAGGCCAGGTACCACATTTCCCAACATACCACACACCCATAAGTAAGACCAACATCTTATTTTGGGGAAAGCAGAATGAAGAAAATAAAGAATGTTTCAAGAGTGACAGCTGCAAAGGAGGGATGCAAGCTCATCTTCAGCTCGCTCCCCTACCCCACTTTTCCTGTTCAGCCAAAAGCTGAAGTGCTAGCTGCTCCTGAAGCCTGGTCTCCACAGGTAGAATGACAATTCTGAAAAGACCTAAAACCAGTCTGTTGGGCTGTGAAATGGGAAGAGAGAGACCAGAAGCAGTAAGCCACATTGCCAGAATAATTCACAGCTGGAATATCAAGATCATTAAAAAGGAGAGAGGGATGTTAACACCTTGGAAGCCCCCACCAGCTGGAGCAGGAATGAGAGGTGGGTGTGGGGCCTCAATTCAGGACAGAACATCAACTTTCCTAATCAATACATATACCCCAAATTTGGAAGGATAACTCTTGGAAGAAAGGTGTGCAAGTTATATGAGTAAACATGGTAATTCCCCTCCCCCACTGCCCAGCATTCCCTCTAAGCTGTAGTTGCGCAGGCATGCCTGACAGTGCAGCATGAGCAGGCCTGCACGGCCGCACACATTGCACAGCTTAGAGGGAATACTGCCCCCCACCCCCCAAACAATGGATCCCAGTTTCTTGATTAAGGCCATTTCAAATTCTCCCTCCACCTTCTCTTCTCCAAGCCCCATTCAAATTTTGGGTCATCCAATCTTCTGCCTCTCTTCCGCAGACTCTTTTATGAGATCAATTGTGACCCCTGATCAGGACAGGGCCACATTAGGCCACCAGTTCAGTCAAAAGCAGCCCCAGACCTCAGATGTCTCCAACTCTCACAGCAGCAATCCTCTGGCAGGGTGATGCAGCAGTCCAGGATGCTTTGAGAACACTTTCAAAGTGCCTGTAATATTAGCCCGATTGGCATGCAAACTTTGACTCAATTCACAAGATCAGTCCAGAGATTTCCAACAGGAATCCAGAGCGTCCAGATGCTCCTGCCCTGCTCTGGGCTTGCTGAGTTCCTTGCATCAGGACAGAAGAGCTCTAGAATTTTTCCCACGGAGAGAAAGCCACAGACAGGTGTGTTTTCCAAGGGGGACCTGAAGTCTAACAAGTTTGAGAACAACCATCGTGGCAACCAAGACACAGGCCCCTTCCTTTGAGGCTCAGGAAGACTGATGTTGGAGCCTTCTTAAAGCAGGGAGAAATCCCCAGGTACTGCAAGGGGACTGCACTGAATTTGATGGAGCAGGTTTAAAATGAGGCAGAGGAAGGACTTTAGCAGAGCAGCACATCAGCAATGGGTGAAATCTGTTGCCAGGGCAGACAGAAACTGATAAAGATTCTGGCTGATGGGAGAGGAGATACAATGTCCCCAGGGATCAGAGGACAGGATGGAGGCCAGGCACTAGGATAGTTGAATTCAGATCCTTGTATCAGCCACCTGAGAAATTGTGGAATGAACCAGAGAGCCGAGTCAGCTCTCCACAACCTCTCAGCAGCTTCATTGGCAGGAAACAAGAGCAGGGGGAGACCCTCCTCCACCTTTAGATAAGGCTGATCCTGCTTCAGACAGGGGGTGGACTAGATGTGACCTCTAGAGACCCTTTCCAGACCCACTTCGCTAGGATTTTATGACCCAAGATCTTGGATGCCAACTCTATGACCTTCAGCCACCCAATTTCACTTTTTCTTGCCAGTCCTATGCTAATTTCCCTGCTCACATGGCTGAAAAGAAGGGGATTCCCAAGGTGGGGCAACATTTGTTTGCCTTGATTTAAAAGGCAAAGAACAACAGATCCTGGGTGGGGGGGTTAGATCACAAGCACAATACAAAGTTCTGGGCTGATATCATCAGGATGTCAGCAGAAGAGTCTAATGGATGCTTGATGCCCACTGAATATCAATTTCCCAGTGTTTTACCCTAATGGATCACATCAGCTTTGGGCTCAGGGTCCTGGGGATTCCCTCCAGGCCTCAAGACATCTGGATTCTATCCCCAACTCTGATATCCTGAGGAATCTCAGGACGTGGCATTTCTCCTTCTCTGCCTCTTCTTTCCCTTCCACTCCTCCTCCTTCCTAGAACATAAAGCCTCTGGGGTTAGGAGTGCATGGATTTACAAAGCCTTAGCCCCTGCAAGCTGCCCCCTCTGGGAAAAGGAACTGGTTTCTTCCCTGATGCAACTGTAAGAGGAGCAGAGGCTTAAACACTCATTCACCTGTTACTGCCTTGACTGACCACTTAGGTCTGTGATTCTTAACTAGGTGCCACAGCATTCTGGGGTGACCCAAGTTCCTTCCAAGGATGCTGCGTGATGCCATGCAATGTCAGCGCTGTCAAGCATGCAGACATGGCTCTCATGACAAACCCAAAGATTTTTGACAGGAAGCTACAGGGCTCAAACCCTTCTGCCTTGCTGGGAGCTGGGCGAGTTTCGCAATAGACAAATTGCTCCAGGATGTTTCTGTAGTCAAGAAACAAATGAAAACCAAGAGCTGGCATTTTCCAAGCGGGCCACAAGTCTATTGGAGGAGAGGGGGGCCAAGTCTGGAAATGTTGACAGCCACTGGCTTAGGTCTTATGTTCAGCTCCGCTCAGACACAGAACAGCCATTTGATCAATTTCACCTGCCACTAGTCCATTTTGCTTGCCTTTCATAGTTTCATAGTAGCTAGAGTCGGAAGGGACCTAGGAAGATCATCTAGTCCGACCCCCTGCCTTGGCAGGAAAGAGCACCGGGGTCAGATGACCCCGGCACGGTGCTCATCTAACTTCCTTTTAAAAATCCCTAGGCTAGGAGCCTGCACCACTTCCCCTGGAAGCCGGTTCCAGGCCCTAGCCGCCCTGACTGTGAAGTAGCGCCTCCTAATATCTAATCTAAACCTACCCTCCGCCAGCTTGTGACCGTTATTCCTGGTCACTCCTGGCAGCGCACGGGGGAACAGGGACTCCCCCAATACCTGCTGATCCCCCCTGACCAGTTTGTAGCAGGCCACAAGGTCCCCCCTTAACCTTCTCTTGTGGAGGCTAAACAGGTTCAGGTCCCGTAGCCTCTCCTCATAAGGCCTGCCCTGCTGACCCCTGTCAATTTCACTTGCCACCAGCCAGAGGCTGGTTGAATTCACTTGCTGGCCACAGATTTCACTAGCCTTGGGCTGGAACCTGGCCTATTTCACTTTCCACCAGTCAATTTTGCTTGCCTTGGACTGGAGGTTGCTCAGTTTCAGTTGCCATATCAATTTCACTCATTACAAACAGGGTTTTGTGCTCCAGCCATAGCTGGTTTCAAGCACTTCAGAGCAGCAGCTATTTGTTTGCGTTATAATAAAACCATCATTGCACTGAGGATGAGGCAGGGATCACACACCCCCACCCCACCCTGATCAGATGGGCCTGGACTTGGGGGGCCTTTACCTGCCTCCACAGCTGGGGATAGGACCCTGCCTGGGAGCTCTGGAGCAGGATTTCAACTCATGCCCTCCTGGGCAAGGCACAGGGCAGATCAGGGGATGTTGGATATTTCAGGCCTAAGAGGGCTATTAGGCAAAAGAGCTGGGGGACTGGGCTGGGTCAGACAGGGCTTAGCCTGTCTAGGGCAGGAGTCTGGGCTGCAGCAGACCCGCCAGCCTGGTTTTGCTCCCATTGTCTGCGGCCTTCCCTCTATCTATATGCTAGGCTCCTCCCAGGACTCAGGGACTGTCCTCAGGTTCACAGTGATTTGTACCAGGTCCACACATCATGAATCCAAATTTGGGCAGGGGGAGGGGGCAGGGCGCTTCTTCCTTCCTCTCCAGGTCCTTCATAACAGCTTTGCTGGTCTCTTCAACTGTAGTCAGAACTCTTACCAGGCCCAGGCTCTAAAAAAGCTGGATCAAGCCAATCTCTACTGCTCCCAAAGATCCAAGCAGATCCCAGAGTCGGTGAGAAGAAGGATGGCGCTGCAGAGGTGCAAGAAAGGCTGGCTATGATCAGGAATCCTCCTCAGCCTGGCCAGGGGCTCCGAGCAGGCTGGATCCAGCTGATCCCTCCTGCTGCTAAAGATACAAGGAGATCCCAGAGGCAGCAAGATCAAGGATAGGGCTGTGGAGAGGCAGATAAGGTACTGGGCACTTCGGCAGCTATGCTAAAGGATGCCAGTTGCCACTAAATCTAGGAGGAAATCCAGGTACATCAGGGCTGAGAGATGCTCACATACAACCTGCTGCACATCACCCTGTATCAGGACACTCCAGCTCCATCCCCTGCCATATGGCCCAGTCCATATAGGCTTTCCAGAACTCAGCCCTCATGCTTCGACTTGCCACCAGCCAGCCAGGGGACCCAATGCATTCATCGCAGGTACCAGGGTTTGGCTATGCTGGGGCTAGATCTCAAAGGCAGCAAGGGAAGAGCTGCTACAGACATCACAAGGGTTTCCCCTCTCTTCCTCAGCAGTGCTGAGCTGGGCGTGGTGATGGGCTGTGCCAATGCTCCTGCTGGGACTCCACCCCAGATGGTCCTGCCCTCCCTCTCAGGCACAGCAAAACATTGCACGAGGGTCAGGAAAGAATCTCCCCTCCTGCTCAGATCAGCATGGACTTGAAAGGGAACCCCCCCACCTCCCTTCCCTCCCCACCTCTGCAGCAGAACAGCCTCTGCCTGTGGTCTCGCCAGGGCACTGAGCTCCCTCAGCAGTCTTCAGCCCCTGCCAGTCCTCAGCTACCACTGGACACATTCAGGGACTCTGGGCAACTGGGGGAAAACAGGGCTGGTTGTTGGGCCACAGGACTATTGTGGGATACACTTCAGAGCAGGATGTTTCTGTGGGGGGCTGGACAGGGTTGATGCTGCCTGGAGCAGGGAATGGACTAACTAGGACCCCTTCTTCCCCAGGCCCTGGCCACACTGGGATTCTGTGAGGTTAAGAAGGATCCAGGGTCCCTTGAGCTGGGGACAGAAATGCCCCTGGAGCAGTGATGGGCCAAGGGACAGATTGGGAGCTGGCTGCAGCCACAAGGCAGCAATGGTCAGGAAGCAGAGAGCAGCTATGTGACAGCAGGCACTGAGTGGGTCACAAAACAGCCCCACCCTCTCCTCCATCCACTGCTTTCCTTTCCCCTCCCTGCCTCCTGCCCCAACTGCTGCTCTGCTTCCAGCTCTCTGCTCCATCATCTTGTAGTACCCAGCCAGGCCTCTGCCCTCACCTCAGTCCCCTGCACATCCTGGGAGCAGCTGCGGGCAAACTGACAGCACAGCACAATCCCCTGTGAACTATTCCCACCACCCTGCCCATGCCCTGGGCTCCCAGCCCCTCAGGCTTGGACACTGCCCTCAAAAGACACTGAAGGCAGTATCTGCATTTTGCCCTCAGGGAACTGGTGGTGCAAGGGAAGGTTCAGAGTTGTATAGAGATGGGGGTGGAGCTGGCAACTGAACTACAGTCCTTTACTCCTAGGCTTTATCTCGTGCTATATGACTAGGGTGACCATATGTCCCAGTTTGGCCAGGACAGTCCTGGATTTTGTAAGGTGTCCTGGCTGGTTGACAAAAATTCAAACAAAAGTCCCAGAATCGCAAGGGTGCAGGGCACAGTCCAGTGGCGAAGCAGAACAGCATGATGCACTAGGCAGGCTGCCACCTGGATCAGCCACAAGGGGTGGGGGAAGGGGGGAGAGCACTGCTGTGAGTACAGGCAGCTCACATGTGTGTGCAGCGCTCCTCTGACCATGGCACTCTGTGCAGTCACCTGTGTTGCCCATCTTTAAGGCCAGGTCTGTGCAGCACAGTTCAACCTGCCAAATTCTTTTCTCAGTGTTAAAACTTTCTCTCGGGGAGAATTCAGCAAGGTTAATTTATCTACTGCATAATGCCAGCCTCAGGGGGGTGGGTGATATAGGCAACTACCTAGGGCACCACGGTCAGGGGAACATACACATACCCACACTGTGCCGCCACTGCCCCACCCCGCCAATTCCTGCCCCAGGGAGGAGGAGCGGTATCCAGCCCAGCCCACCTCCTGCATCCAGCTACTGCTGTGGAGTGGGGCCAGACACCTATGGGTGGGGCAGCAGAGTGGTACCTGCTCCAACAGTGCCTGCCTGGTGCACCAGGCCACTCCACTTCCCCACCAAAATGCATCCCACATCTCTGCCTGTGTCTTCAGCAGCACCACTAAATTGGGCAAGAGTGGGGGGACAGTGTTCTGAATTTCCTTTAAAATAACATGATCACCATAGATGACCCGTGTACACTCCCCCACCATTCACCCCCTACAAAATGAGTACAAGAAAGTACACACCACACACACACCATCCCATCCATAAGGCTTTGCACTGGCTCAGAGACCAGGTTAAGGGTCTGGCCTAGGTAATCCTGATTCCCCACCCTCCACACACAAAGATTTAGGGTCTCTCTCTCCCTTCCCCCCAGCCTAGGGACCCACCATTCAGCCTGGATAGGTCAACAGGTCCTTCTGGGGACACAGCCTGCTGCCCAATCAGGACTTTGACTCCTCACATCACACCCCCGGACTGTCTTTCAACCCCCACTGTGTGTGGGGCTGTCCCTGCTACCTTCCCTGCACAGACACTCCAAGCCCCTTGTCCACCTGCTCACAACAACCCCCTATCCTGCTGCAGCAGCTCCCCATGGACCAGAGGATGGACAGATCCTAGTAACTCCCACTGCCCCCCCCAGCCATGATATCCCAAGGCAGGCTGGAGCCTAGGCCTGAACAACCAACATAAGAACAGCAGGAAAAAATCAGACAGAAGGGGCACCCCATCTGCAAGCTCACCTTGTCCCCTAGGACCTCTCCCAAGTCTGACACCATCCAACTCCCCCCAGGTCTGCACCCCTCCGTGCCCCAACCCCCAGAGCCCCAGGGCCCCTCCCTCATCATACCCTCCCTTCCCTCTTCTGACCCCACTGCCAGCTCAGTCAGACCTGGAGTCTTGCCTGCACCTAGTCCATAGTCCTGTCCCATTCCATCCCCTCTCCCACAGGGCCCCTCAGCACCCCCAAAGACAGGGCTGCCTCCCTCTCCACCTCAACACTCTCTTCCTACCCTAGTCTCCCCATCAAGACCCCTAAATCCCCCTCCCAAAACCTTCACCCCCAAAGGGGAGTTGTATCCCCTCCCCCACACCTCACCACCTTCCACCCCTCCCCCCTCCTGGTCCTCCCCAAAGCCCCTCAGCCCCTCCCCCATCTTGACCCTTCCCCAGGTGGGCCCCTCCTCCCACCGCCCTTCACCCCCCCGGGGGGCTCTACCACTCCCCCCAAGGGGCCCCCTCCCCCCGCAAGCCACGCCCCCTCGCCCCTGTCCTTCCCCCTGCCCCAGCCCCGCCCCCCACGCTCCCCCCTTACTGGGCCTCGCCCGGGCCGGGCTGATCTCGAGGTTGAGATCGATGCGCCGCCGGGCCTCGCGGTTCTCCTGCTTGAGCTTGGCCTCTAGGCGGGACAGCTTCTGTTCCAGCGAGGACGCCGCCATCTTCCCCCCGGAGCCAGCGCCGCCGCGCAGCCAGAATACACAAACACCGCACTGCGCAGGCGCTGCATAACCCCGCCGCGCTGCCGTACCCCCTCCCCGAGCTGCTGCACCACACCGCGCAGGCGCCGAATTGGATCGGCCGGGCTCCTATCACGCCGCGCCCCGGTACTGCGTCTGCGCTGGCCGGCCTCAGGCGCAGGCGCGCAGTAACCGTCTCCGCTAGTTTCCCTTTGCCCCGCGCGGCGCAGAGCTGCAAAAGGAAGGGAGGGAGGGCATCTGCGCTGTAGCTCCGTCGGCCGCTCCGTGCGTATGCTCATAGCTCTCCCTGGGCCCCCTCAGTCGGGGCGTCAGAGCGCGTTTGCCCTCTCATGGTTGATCGATGGAGGGGATTGTTAGCCCGCTCGTAATGCCCATGCGCTCCAGTTCTCTTAGGCGGGGCTCAGGACTTAGGGCTCCCCAACCCTCAGGACCGGCTCCACCCAGCCTGGGCTCTGCCCGTGCCCCTCTCCGTCAGTCGGGGGGCGGGGTAGAGCCGACACATCCTCTAGTAAGGCTTAGCCCTCCCCAGTTTCCCCACAATGCTTTGCACTTGGCATCTTCCTCCCCCGTAGCTTCCTACAGTGCTTTGCAGGTGGGAAACAGCATCCCACTGCCCTAGGTCTCTGGCCTTCTCCTCATTCCCACCATCCTCTCACTTTCCTGGCATAACACATGCATTCCCTCCCCTTCCTTTAAAAGCCACTGAGAGTTGGGCTCTATCCTTAGAGGTTTTTATGATCCAGGTAAGCAAAGCCTTGGTTGGGATAATATAGATGGGAATGGTCCTGGTTTGAGCAGGGCCTCCTGAAATGACCTCCTGAAATCTCTTCCAACCCTAATTTTCAATGATTCTTATTGCTGGTTATATGTGAGAAATAGGGTGTGAGGGGTAGCAGGGCTGAGAGTTTACAGATACAGGGTGGGGCTATGTGGGAGGGGTAGGTGGGAGGCTGGGGCTGTGTAGGGCTTCCTTTTCTCCCCCCAAACAGACTGACTGGTGGTTGCCCTGCCTGGGGTGACATCCCTGGGATATCAGCCCAGCTGGTGGGGGACTGTGGGGGACGTTTGATTGGGGTGCAGGACACTTGGGTTCCAAGCGGATGCTCCTTGACAGATGCCAGTGAGTAAGTACTGGGCTTGATGTGTCCCCACCAGCAGCTCAGCACGAGTCTATGCAGCCTGGAAGCACACAAGCAAGGCCCCAAGTTCAGCCTGGAGGGTCTGAACAGTGTCCAGTGCCCCTAATCCTGGCCTGGCACAGCCCTTAGCTATGGGTCACCAGTCCTGGCACTGCAGTGCTCCTGCTGACCCAGCTGCAAGGGGAACAAGGAAGCTGTAGGGGCATCCCAGGATCAGGCAGGCTGCAGCTGGGGCAGGAAGTTTTCTGCCGTTGGAGTGAACACGGGCTGCTCTTTCTAGTCTCGACACCCTCTGACAGTACCTAAGATGGCCTGCCCATGGTGACGCCCGGTGCCCCGTCCCAACCCTCCCCGCTTCACCATCACTAAAGATGGCGCCGTTTTCCCTTCTCTGCTTTCTTTCCTGCCACCATCCAAGATGGTGACTTCGCCCACCCATTATCCTGCCCTCACTCCAGTGGCAGACCCCGGGCAGAGAGGCTCAAACGAGCTACAGCAAGGGCCAATGAAAACTCGCGCTGGTAAGACGGATCACTCTCTCAGCCAATCGGCACGCAAGTCTCAGAAAATCACGCCCCCCTCGCCGGGTGGTGGTTGAGAGGTTGCTGCCATGGTGCCCAATCAGAGCCCAAGAAGAGGCCTGCACCCTTTCCTTGCGGGACTCCACTGCCCCAGTGCTGCCCACCGATTAGAAAGCAAGGGGAGGGGAAAGGGCAGGAGACTCGTGTTAGTCCTCCCCTTTTGGTTCACGCGGACCCCGGTGGCAGCTACTTGAAGTTCCAAACTCAAAATTTTAATAAATTTACAAAGATCGTAACATCCCTGCAAATCCCAGCCCTGCCCCTCCCCCCTCATCTCACAGTGTCCAGGCACGGGGCTGGCTCGTACCATCCCGAAGCAAAGTGCAGTGGCAAAGTTGTGGGGGAGCAGATGGGGAGGCAGAGAGCTAGATCTGCACCCCCCGCCCCAGGAGGCCCCCTGCCCTACCCCAGGGTCCAGGACTAGGGGCATGGCAGTGTGTCCAGGAGGGATCTGGAGGAGTCAGGCACCCCCTGTAGGCCAGAGGGAGGAAGGAAGAGCACCTCCAGCAGGCTAGGGCAGGACCCAGTCTCTGTTACCCTTTTGGGGGGAGAGAAGACCAGGTTAGGTGCCCCCATGAGCTGTGGTCAGGCTGAGGTGTCCTGTGCAAAGCGGCGTGTCCAGCAGAGGCGACTTCCTGGCAGTGGCTATATCCCAGACTCCTGCCGCAACCCCTGGGGAAGGGAAGGCCATGAGGGTGGGGGGGAGCCCCCATGCCCCTGTCACTACCCCATTCCCTGCCAAGCCTCAAACTTGGGAATCAAAGAAGAGAACCCAGGCATCTGGCTCCCTGCTCCCCCTGCCCTGCTCCAGCCCACTTCAGTCCCAAAACCAGGAGGGGAGGGCGGGGAAGTCCCCCAGTAGCCAATCGCCAGTCCCACTGGCCAGGGGGGAAGTTGGTCACCCAGTGGTCAATCCCACTGGCCAGGGGGGAAGTTGGTCACCCAGTGGTCAATCCCACTGGCCAGGGGGGAGTGTCCCCCCCCCTTGGCCAATTTCACTCACCATAAAAGCTTCTGCTTTTGCTATCAGCCCTGCTCCCCAGCCAGCACTCACAGTGCAGGCACTAGTGCTCCCCGCTGCCTGCCAGCTAAACAGGGAGTGCAACCTAATGGGGTGCACCAGCACTCTCAGGGGGTGCATGTGCACCCCCCATGCGTTGCTCCTGCTCCTACCTGGCTCAAAGTAACCCCCACTTCCCCCCCACCACAGCTGGGAGGAAACTCAGGTGTCCCAACTGCCCCTACTGGGGCATCTCAGCTTCCCACTGGGGGCGGGAGACAGGCAGGTGTACTTCCCTGCCTAATGTTGGTGATGTCAGAGGAGGCTGGGTAGGCACAGCATGGGCCCTGTTCACCTGAGTGGTGTTGGGGTGGGCATGCTGAACTGCGTGGTGCTTGGGGTATCACGGGGCTGTGGGGGGTGAGGTGGGGAGCTGCACTCACCCTGGTGCTGTTGGTGGTGGAGAACTCAGAGTACTTGCTGTCCCCACGGCAGACCTGAAAGCAGCGGCAATATTCGTCCCGCACCTGGGGGAAGGGGCAGCCATTAGCAGAGGAGGGGGGAGCAGGGACACCTCAGTGGCTGGGAGAGCTGTGGGTGACTCCTGCCCCAGCACCAGGTGCTGTGGGAAAAGGGGTTGGAAGGTTGAGGGGAATGGGTGGGGCAGCAGTGGGCCGGGGTGGGGAAACCGGGGGGAATCAGGGAGGATTGAGGGCAAGGAGGAATAAGGGAGACAGGAGCAGACCAGAGCTCCCAGGGGAGATATTTGGGGGAGGGGGAGAGAAGGGGAGGATTGAGGAAGCCAGGAGTAGGCCAGGGGGGTCCTGGGAGATGTACTGGGGGAATTGTGGGGGGCAAGAACAGGCTGAGTGTGCTGGGGTGGGTTCAGAGCCATGGGTGGATGTTTATGGATGAAGGGGACAGAAGCAGGCCAGGGATGTTGAGTGGCTGGGGAGGGGGGAGGGTTGTGGGGGCCGGGGGTGGGGGGGCAGATCAGGCTAGTGGGAGGCAGACCTGCTTGTTGAGCAGACAGTGCAGCAGGAAGATGCCAAATCCCTGCAGCGCGTTGAAGATGGTGAAGGCATAGGACAGTACCAGCGTGTGTGACCCAAACTGGAAAAGCCCCAGCACCCAGCCCGTGCCCAGCACACACAGCTGCGCCAGCCCCGTCACTGTCAGCACCCTGCCAGGGAGGGCACCAAGTCAGTACCCACCGCCCTGCCCAGCACCTGCCCTCCCCCCACAGCCCAGCTCCACCTCCTACAAGGCAGCAGCCCTCAACATCAGCCCAGTCCCACCCCCACTGCCGAGGATGCCCCAGCCTGCTCCTGCCCTCCTCCCTATTCTCCTACCCTCACTACCCACCACCCTGGGGCCATGGCCCTGACCAGCACCACCTGCTAGGGCACCCAGCACTCAGCTTAGCACCCACTGCTAGTACCCAGCCCCTGCCCCCTCCAGGTACCGGAGCTTCTTGAGGTGGCTCATGTCAGGGTTGATCTCATTGAACTTCTGTGCCAGCTTCCACACAGTGACCACAAAGATCCCGGCATTCACCTAGGGGGACAGAGGGCATAGAGGGTGCAGCCTGGGGGCAGGGCCATGCCAGCAGAAGGGAGGGGCCATGGGGGGCAGTACAATGGAGGGAGCGGGATATTCACCCGAGGGGTGAGGGTGGGATAAACAATTGGGGAGGAGGAGGAGCAAGGCCTGGCATAAGGGTGGGACAGAGCCAGCAGGAGGCACGGCATTCAGGAGTCAATGAGGGTGGAACTCCCCACTTCCCCCCAGCCCTTGGAGTGGGGCAGATGGACAGACACACCAAGGGGCCGGGGGGTGACTGCAGACAGACAGACTCACAGTGATGATGAGGCAGACAGGGGCCAGGAAGCTCCAAAGGAAGCCATGGTCTAGGGAGAGCCAGCAGCTGTGGCAGGGAGGACAGGGAATCAGTCCTCACCAGCCACCAGTGTGCATCAACCCGTCATGTGAGCTCACCAGCAACCCACATTGGTCCCTGTGCACACACACCTTGCACCAGTGCAGGGGGAGGGTCTTTCATGAGCAATTCCACTGTAAGCCCCACCCCCATGCACCACCAACATGTACGTGCACAGATGTGGTGCAAGCCCTGCCCCCATGCAACACAAGTATGTATGCATGTATGAGAGGGGCAAGCTCCACCCTTGTGCACCCCCACACACACACATTTGTGTTGCACAAGCCTGGTGCAAGCACCGCCTGAACTATGTGAGTTCACACTAATGGAAGCCCTGCCCCTGTGCATTGCAAACATGCATAAGCCTGGTGTGAGTCCCACCCCAGCACACCACTGATGTGGGCCTCCATGAACCTGGTGTAAGCCCTGCACAGTGCAACGTAAGTGTGGGCATGCACGCACTAGTGAAAGCCCCACCCCTATGCACTACCAACAGGCACATGCATGAGTGTCACCCTGTGCTACACAAGCTTGCACACACATGCTAGTGCAAGCCTCACCCCATGCAAGCCCTGAACCTGTACTACACAAAAATATACACGTGTTAGTGTAAGCCCCAACCCATGGAATTAAAGCATGTGGGGACACACACTAGTCTAAGCCCTATGCCACACAAAGTCACACGTGTGGTATTACAAGCCCATCTCTGTACCACACAAATATGTGCACACATGCTAGTGCAAATCCTGCCTCCGTACTACATAAGCACATGTGTAGTACTGTATGTCCCACTCCTATGAAATACACATACACAAAGTAGTGCAAGCCTTACCCTATATCACACAAGCATACACATGCACAGTACTGCAAGCCCTACCCCCATGGAATACAAGCATGCACACACACTAGTGCTAGGCCCACCCCCATGCCACCCAATCACACACACACACTAATCCAAGGCTCACTCCCATGCCACAAAAGCACAGGTACATGCTAGTGCAAGTCCCACCCCATTCCACCCAAGTATGCATACACGCACACATGCACACACACAAACAGACTAGTACAAGCCCTGACCCCATGGAACACAAGCATGCACACACACATTAGTGCAAGTCCCTCCCCTACATACTGCAAACATGTATGCACAAGCTTGATGCAAACCCCACCCCCATGCACATGAACTCGTGCAAGCCTGGCCCTTGCCCCCACTCACTGGCGCTCAGTGCCATAGCCCTGGGGGAAGGCAGCAGCCGAGATGGCCACGATGAGGGCGGGGGGCCCGTAGCCAGCCAGCAGCAAGTAGACATGCTTGAAGGCCGAGGGCTTGAAGACATGCACGACCAGCACATAGAGCTCAGCTCCTTCCAGGCACATCCAACAGAAGGCAGCCAGGTAGGCATAGTGCAGCAGGCCTGCCACCACTGCACATCCCACCTGGGGGGTGGGGAGCAGGAAGTGGGGGTCAGGGCTGGCTAGGGGGACAGAGAGCACTGCTGCCCCCCACCCCAAATCATCTGGGCCCTGACCCCCCCTCCCACCCATGGGGCAATGGCTGGGGGGGAGGAAGAGGGGAGGGGACCAGCAGGTGGTGCCATGGGGCTGGGGGGCAGAAGCAGGGAGAGGGGCAGATCCTAGCAAGTGGGTACTAGAGGGGGCTCCTAGATGCTCCTGCCCTAGCAGGAGGCACTGCAGCAGGCAGATCCCAGCACAGCTGGTGGGGGGAAGAGAGCTCCAGGCTGCTCCAGCCCCAGCAGGGGGTGCCATGAGACTGGCAGGGTTGGGGACAGTCCCAGCACAGGGAACCATGGCAGCACTGTGGGGCTGGGGGACAGGAACTGGTGGAGGGAGGCAGATACCAGCAGGGGGTATTTGGGGGAGGAAGAATGACTCACGAATGCTACAACCCCCGTGGGGGGTGCCATGGGGGTGGGGGGCAGGAGCTGACTGCAGACCCACTGTGGGGTGCCATGGGGCAAGAGCTGGGTGGGGGCGGGGCCTAGCAGAGGGTGTTGTAGAGCTGTGCCCCCTAGTATCTCAGTGCCCCTTGTATCTTTCTGCCCCTCAGTACCTCCCTACCCCCCAGGTACCCTCCTGTCCCCTCTGGTACATACCTGCCCCTCTGCTGCCCTTCTGCCCCCTATACCTGCCCTCTAGTACTTTCCTGCCCCTTCCAGTACCTCCCTCCCCGCAGGCACCCTCCCACCCCATACCTTGCTGTGGGTGCGCTCAATGCCCAGCAGAAAGAGACTGTGGGCCACCAGCAGGCTTAGGCTGAGGTGCAGGTGGATGGTGGTGCGGGGGCCACGCAGGGACCGGCACAGCAAGAAGGTGAGCACAGCCAGTGTCAGGCACAGCACGGACACAGCCAGCCCCACGCGTGACACCACATCCAGCCGCCAGTCCTGGAGAGGGGGCATGGGTCAGGAGCGCCCCTGGTGGCTGAAGGGGAACTGCAGCCTGGGGGCAGCCCTAGCAGCCATAGTGGGTGCTGCAGGCTGAGAATGAGGAGGTGGAGGCACAGCTTAGGGGCTACTGGGGAAGCACAGCTTGAGACATATGGGAGAGGGAATCACCCCTGGCTGGGCAGGGGGAGCACACCTGGCTCAGGGAAGCCTCTAGTGGTGACCTGGAGAACTTCAGGTTGTGGCTTGAGGGGTGGGAGTCGTACATCGTAGTGGCCACAGGGGAGGTGGTGCAGGCTGTGGATGGGGGAGAGCAGCACACTCCCTGACAGGCAACAGTGGGCAGGGGAAGCCAAGTGGGGAGGGAGTCCCTGCTCAGACAACAGGGGCCCCCAGGACACCTGGGTTCTCTGCCCAGAGTGGGATGGGGCAGAGGAGTAGGGACTGGTGGGTTGGAGCAAAGGGAGATTAGATGCCTGGGTTTTTTCCCAGCTTGGGGAAGGGAGTGGGGTTGTGGGGGTGGGATTGAGGAGAGGGATGGCAGTGGTGGCACCTAGACACCTGGGTTCTCTCCCCAGCCTAGGAGCAGATTGGGGCCTGGCGGATCAGCGCAGGGGAGTGCTGGGAGGCTGGACACTTGGGTTCTCTCCCAGCTTGAGGAAGGGAGAGGGGTCTGTGGGTGGGTTTGGAGCCAGACAGAACCTAAAGACCTCTGAGGGAGGCTACTGAGTCCTTCCGCCCCCTCCCCCTGCCTTGGTTTCCCCCATCTCCCACCTGACCCCTGGGGTTGGCATCGGGAGAGGTCACTCACCTTAAGCTCATAGAAAGCCATGAGCACAGCGAAGCTGGTGAGGTGGTCACAGCTGCACTCAGTGGGGGAGCCAGAGGCCGGGGGCTGGAGGAGGTGGCAGCCCTGCGTGGACCAGCGTCCACCTGCTCCGTGGGGCTCCCAGAAGGCACACAGCAGCCGGAAGAACAGCTTCTTTTCCTGTGGGCACCCAGAGGCCAGGGTTGGGCTGGACAGGTGGGCAGCAGGACCCTGCCTTTGCCCATACACCTCCAGTCTCCATGCCTCAGTTTCCCCACAGGCTTGTGACAGCA